>NC_142602.1:49566503-49673235 GCF_041222555.1 Hakea prostrata | reverse complement strand
AAACTTAGATTTCTTATCCAACTAGCTAACTCTACAGAAGGGAGAAACCTAATTGGGATTCTATAATTAGATTAGAAACCCAACTGAGATACTTAACCAAATAAAAGGAAAAAGACCCAAAAGGACACAAGCACCTCCAGAGTGGTGTTGCTAGGCCCTGTTGCAGTTCTTGCTGGCCTCTTTTGGCTGTTCACATAACTTGTTTTCCTTGGGCTGCAGTTTCTAGGGAATTTCTTGGACCTGCATATGGTTCTTTCGTGTGCCAGGTTGGACGGGGCTCAACAACAACAACAACAACAACAACAACAACAACAACAACAATAAGCCTTGTCTCAACTAAATGGGGTCGGCTACATGGATTCTTGCCCTCCAATCAGTTCTGTTTGAGGCCATGCTAGATACAAGGCCTAAGCTATACATTTTCTTTTTCACCACTTCTCCTAATGTTATCTTAGGTCTACCCCTAGCTCTTCTAGTTCCTTCAATATGGATTATATCACTTTTCCGTACAGGGGCATTTACAGGTCTCCGTTGAACGTGGCCGTGCCACCTTCAACGACTTTCTTGAAGCTTATCACTTATGGGAGCAACTCCCAGACCAACTCTAATATGATCATTTCTTATCTTATCCATCATAGTTTTGCCACTCATCCATCTTAGCATCCTCATTTCTGCTACACTGAGTTTATCTATATGATTCTTTTTAACTGCCCAACACTCTACACCGTACATCATAGCTGGTCGAACAACGGTCCTATAAAATTTTCCTTTAAGCTTTAATGGAATACGCCGATCACATAAGACCCCGGACGCACCTCTCCACTTCATCCACCCTATTTTAATTCTTTGGGAAACCTCATCCTCTAAATCACCTCTTTTACTTATGATTAAACCTAGGTACCTAAAACAATCACTCTGAGGAATCTTTTTATCATCAAGTATCACCACCTCATCATCTGCCCGATCATGACTAAAGTTACAAACTAGATATTCTGTCTTCGATCTACTAAGTTTAAAGCCTTTTGATTCCAAAGCTACTCTCCATGATTCTAATTTGGTATTAATCCCCACTTGGGTCTCATCAATCAACACAATATCATCCGCAAAAAGCATACACCAAGGGACCTCATCTTGAATGTCTTTGGTTAATTCATCCATTACCTGTGCAAATAGATATGGGCTTAAAGTTGACCCTTGATGCCAAACTTCCTTGCCCACATGTCAAGTTTTTGCCCAAAAGTCCTTAGCAAAGTGGCAAAATTAAACTTTTCCCCCCTAAAAAACCGGACTACCAAGAGAGTGCAAACAGAAGCTTTGGAAAGTATATGACTGAATTATAAATTTTTTAGCATGTGTTGAATCAAACTTATTCTCTTCCCATAAAGTATCAAACTACCAAGAGAGTGTCCAATACATTGCAAGGTATATGACTGAATTTGAGTCAGAAATTCTGATATGTACCAAATCAAACCCATTCTATAGATATCCAACAATTTATACATGTTCTACTAGAAGACGTTCTAGACTGTTAGCAGGAACCTTTTGCCATATTTGTGATTTATGGCATGGTTTTGGTTCACCCCATTACCATGTCTCAACCTCTGATTAACAGTGGATTAATTTGAAAGAAGTGAAAACAACAAAATGGAGCCTCTGGGCTCCTCCTAAACTTTCTTGAGCCATGGATTTGCTAACAAGTGATGCAAGTTAGGTTATACAACCAATGTAAAGCACATACTAATTTTTATTTCTTTGGGCACTTGTGATGGACTTTAATTTATTTTGATTTAGAATGAATTGCAGTAGTATATTCTGTTTTAGTTAGAAATGCAGCATATGTTTTGGGTAGTGAGTGATCAAGTGCTGGTATGTAGGCCAGAAACATGAAGCTTTATTCCTTTTAATAGTTGGCTCCCTGAATTCTCATGGGCATACGTTCTAGGTTCATCATCGTTGTTCTTGTTCTTCATTCTGTGCTCCTTTCTTTATAAGATGTCACTGTAATATGTTGGAGGTTATTTGGAGCAAGATCAAGACTGGTTTCATGGCTGGTTTTGATCAGCCAGAAATGGAGATATGGCTGAGATGGGTGAAAACCATGATGAGACCAGGGATTTAGTGGTAAAACTCGATATGTGCTAGGCTGATCCAACTGGTGCAAACCATTGAAACTGCTGATCAACACTACCGACATGTGTTGAAACTAGCCAAAGCTGCTGAAGTGGGGTTGGTTGAAATTGTGAAAAATTGATTGTAACATGATACTGATTGGTTGAAACTACTGAAACCAAAATATGGTCAAAACTTGTTGAAATATTGAAATTTTGTAAAACTAAAGCATGGTTTTGACTCAGTTTTCTAGGTAACTGAGATTTTGCTGAAATTTCGGCCCATCTTGGTCAAACCTTGAGCCATGATTTCAAGAAGCTCCATGGGATGGTTCCAAGACCGGAATTTGGATATTTTGAAACTGTTCCATATGAACAATTAGCTTGAGCATTGTTAGAACTTCATACTAATGCTTTTAATTCATATGGATTTTCTGTGTCTCTCCTTCTGTCCGCCCTTATACCGAATGAGCTCTCTAAAACTTTTAGTATGAACATATAAAATGATTCGTTGCTGTTTGCATTGTCAGTACTTGTCTAGAATCTAGACTCTAGATCCAGTAGAAAAAGTGAAGCAAGGGTTATTCTATTGTGTTTCAGTTATGCACATCATTAGTTCTTTTTGACTTCGATTATAAATATATAACTCAACCACTTGGTGTTTGCATTTATTTTTTGTATATCTATCTTTTCTTGCCATTACCAGCACTATTCCACACCTTGGGTAAAAAGGGAAGCCCTGTGGCAGGGGGTGATGTGACCACGATTCTGACCCTGGCCGAAACCCCAAGTGGTGTCCCCTAGATGGCTCCAAGGAGCCCCCATGAGCTGGCCGAACCCCTAGTTGAGGTGTTTAGGGCATTTTCAGCCCTCTTTTCTTTGTTGGAATTAATTCCAGAATATTCCCAGAGTTTTATTTCTTAATTTGACTTGTGTTTGAATTGGTTAAGTTGTGGATAAGACAAGACTTGTACAAAGAGGGTTCCTATCTTTTAGGAGGGTTCTTATATTTTAGGAGTTTACTTTTAATTAGAAGTTATCTTTTTAGTAGTTGGTGGTTGAGTGTATTAAGGAGTTCTTTATCAAGTGAACTTCTTTAGATAGAGTCTTAAGTTTATTTGTTTAGATTCTATTTCAAGAGTTGAGATTATGTGGTGGGATCCTAGTCTGTTAAGGAATCCCCCGTAGTGTCAGAGTCTTTTAGTAGGCTATAAGTTGCCTATTGTTTCTTTGTAATTCTTCAAGTCTGATTGAATAAAGTTAAGAATATTTTTGAGACACAAGTTTGCGGTTTTCTTTGGGGAGGGCCACGGCAGTTTTTGAATCTTTCGTCAGTTACAATCAGCAACTAATCTCAAGTTCCAGCAGCCATTAACAAATCCCAGCATCTTCTACAAGAACTGCAGAAGCCTACATGTAAGTACAGTAGACCCCCAATCCCCTTCCTACTCTCCCTCTCCCATCGAACCCCTTCCCCACCCCTCGCCCACCTTGACAAGACTTTAATCCCCCACCCCCTGCTGTCGCACCCCTAGCTCAGCCCCCTACTCTCGACAGCCATTAAACCCCATCCCCAGGCCCTTATGACCCTTCTTCATCACTCCCCCGCCTCTCCCCTACCCTGCCTCTTATTTCCCTCTCTTCTCTTCATCGCACCCGAATTGTGGCAACAATAGCAGAAACAAGAAAAGCAAAATAAAAAAGAAAATAAGAAGAAAAATAAAGAAAGAAATAGGGAAAGAAAAGGAAAAGAAAGGAAAATATTCAAGGAGTTGCCCAAGAATTACCGTCTTCCCAGCCCGCTCCCCACCCATGAAGGGTGCAAGAAAGGAAAAGTTTCTTTTAGCCAATCCTAGGAATAATACCCTCTAGAGGATCCCTTGACTTGGACAAAACCATCCAGGGAACACCCAATAGGCCCCCCTTAGAACCCACGTCCCAGGCCACCGCCCCCCAAAGCACCCAGGCACCTACAAGCATTATTTGTTGAAATATTTTGGACAAATCCTTAATTCTAGGGGTCTTTTCACGAAACCCTAACACTGGAGTTGGATTTTCATCAGGGGTAGGGAGAGGTACTTATTGAGCACCTTGTCCATGAGAACAATTGAGTGATTTTCTGTGGCCCCCCCTCGTGGTGTTTTTGAATTTGACTAAGCAATCAAGCTACTATGCTCTATGGTTTGAGAATTGCTCTTGCCAACCATCTCCTTGGGTAAAAAATAAAGATCTTAGCGAGGTGGACAAAAATTCGTCCCATCTTAACCCATCTCGGTGACCTTTAAAGGTCTTTTGGGGCTGGGAATTGCTATCAGCGTATTTTAGGCCTTTTAAACACATTGGTGCCCTTAGATTGATGAGAAAACAATTCTAAATGTAAGTTCCATTTGACCCCAAGTTCGAGACCTCTGCACAGAAGTAGTGGAGATGCATACTTACAAAACCTATTGTACAAGTGATATACTTAATACTTGTGAATACATTAAGGTTTAATCTCAAAGCAACTATTATGTATCATGCATCATACATGTTCATCATCAATGTCCAATTACTAAGTACACATGACCCGGTGGCCCGGTGGGTAGGTATAAATTATGAGTTAAAATGTAAAAGTACAAGAAACACTAAGCAACTCCACCAACTCCTACTCCACTAGCACCAACACTAGCTTTGCCTCCTACATTGGCTCCACCAGCTCCACCAACACTTGCAGCTCCTTTACGCCTTTGGCTACTCCAAATAATATGATTTTTCTGCTATAGCTTCTTGCACATTTGCAGGGACTTGGTGGCATGTGGGTGTATTTTCATAAACTCCAACATTCTTTATGCTTTAAATAGGTTGTATGCAAAAATCCAAATAAAAAAAAAAACCATGAAAATAGGGCCAAAACCATCCATCGAGTTGTCCTAGGAAAATTACATGGTTGTATGGTTGTCAAAGCGTCCACTTAGGCAGCAAGACGGTTTTTTAATCGCCTTGTTTTGAACCGCTTAATTGACGTGCTGTTTTTTTTTACCACTTTTTCACCTAGGCGCTACTGCTTTGTCAATTTGTGCAATTTATTGTTGCCTAGACACTAAAGCAAGCCGCTTTTTTGACATTTTGTACATGATATTTTTTTCTTAATTTTATTTTTAAATCAAAATTTATTCTACAATGCCGTATATAAATTTAATAGTTAGTCATTTCGGAATCGAGGCCCAAACTCCAAAGGAACTCCGAGGCCCAAAGTGACATAGGACCTCTACAGGCTTCAAGGGCCCCCATGTTTGTTGGCAAAAGAATGTGAAGCATGAGCCATACTTAACATCGAGAATCAATGAATCATTAAATGAACAATGACTTGGAAATCAGAATAATGAGATCTATTGATTTATTGTGTTGGGTAAAAGAAGTTTTTTTGTTGAATGATTGTTTTTTTGGATGAATGCGATTATTAAATGTTGTTTAACTTATTATATAAAGTAGTTGTATTGAAAATTTTTGACATAAACCGCTTTGGTCGCCTTATTGCCACCTAAGCGCCTAACGCTTTGTCACCTAATCGCCTGGACAAAGTCCTAGCCACTTTGGTCACCTTGGTGGCTGACAACCATACGTGGGTATATTTTCATAAACTCCAAAGTTCTTTATGCTTTAAATAGATTGTATGCAAAAATCCAGATTAAAGAAACCATGAAAACAGGGCCAAAGCCATCCATCGAGTTGTCCTGGGAAAATTCACAGGTTTTGACCGAGATGGTCGACTTTTCAACCTCATCTCGGTTTCGAGGCTGATCGAATCTGCCTCCAAAACCTAGGGTTCAATCCTTGGTGTGTAATCCCTTGTAAGTATCTTAAAGCTGCTTATAATTATACATGTAGACCCTTGTATCTCTGTGTGTTCAAAGCTTCATGTGACCCCTTGGGAAACTCAGTTCTCCTCTGCATCCTTCTGAAGATGATGTTAGCATTATGCATTCTAATAATTTGGAGTTAGTTTAGTTTACTGTATAATTAATAGCTTTTTCGTTTTAGCAATATTTGTAACTTCATCTAATCTGTGCTCTTAGATATTGGGGTTTCTGGTGGCAGGTTAAACTCGTGAAATGTCTTGTACAGAATATTGTAGTAGATATCTCTTTCAACCAAGTGGGAGGACTCTGTACATTATGCTTTCTTGAGCAGGTATAATCTGTACAACCCTCAAAAGGTTCTAGTTCCACAATTTATACTAAATGGTTCCCTTGAAAGTTCATGCTAGCACATAAACTGTTTCATATGCAGAAAAGCTTTACTGAACTAATGCTTTCTTGGCTGAGCTCATTTGCTTCAAGCTATATAACTTTAGAGTTGGGCACATGTATTGAAATGCTAAGATTCCATTACCTTTTAACAAAAAATACTTTACAGGAACTAAAACCACTCATTTTCCATTTCTTTCAATAGGTTGCCTTATAAACATATGAAATGAAATAAAATTTGGGAGATAACTTCCAATTATGTGTTTGGATGTTATTTTCCACCAGAAGAAATCTGTGTTTTAAATTTTCATGTCCTATTATCTTTTATTTTTCTGTAGAGTAAAAAGCGCTTTCCTTTTTTTTTTTTTTGAAGGGGGGGGGGGGGGAAGAAGGTTATGAAATAATTTTTCAAATGAAACAAATGGAGCCCAAAAGTGATGCAGTTAACATATCCAGTTGGGTCAGTTGTGCCTTAGAAGAGACTATTTTTTCCATGGTTAAAATTTATAGGCCTAAATTAGGGGTTTATTGATGTAGTGGTCTTAATATAAAAGTCCATAAAGTGGAGATGATGCATGGGCTTAGTAGTTAAATTGAGTGTTGGAGTCAGATTAGTTATAGTTGATAACTAGTCAAACACGACCACCTTTTCTCCAAGATCTGACAAATTCAGAACCAGAAAATGCAAATTTCGAGCAGGTTGATAATGGCTTTTTAGGGCAGTCTAGTGGGTATTTGGGCTGTGGCTTTTTGGGTAGGCTTCATTAAGCAGGATTCAGGACTGAATTGAGTTTGGGAAGGTTCAGGGGTTTCCTAAAATTTAAGTTCAGTTGAGTGATTTTAGAGATGGCAAGTCAAAGGGGTTGTAGTGCTTGGATGGGCTGGAACTTTAAGAGACTAAGGGCTATGGTCGTCAGTCCCTTTTGGTGCTATAGATCAGATTCAAATGGCTGGATGTAAAGCCATTCAAGGTTGCAGGGGTTAAGCTTTAATGGAGGTCCTTTAATGGTACTTCTAATCCAGATTTAGGGCTGTATCAATGATGGGACCAAAGGTCCAAGGATGGGTAATACCTAGGGTTTGATGGATGGCCTGTAGATCCAAAGAGAAAAAGAGAAGGGGATAGAAAAGGGGGAAATATTTCTCTGCTCCTAACCTGAATGGAGTGGCAGTGATTCGATGGAGAAGATGAAGTGCAGGCTGAACCACAGCCAAAACAGAGCTTGGACTTGAAGCACCAAGTTTTTTCATGTAAGACTTGAACCCACCTTGGGTGTCCGGCTAGATTTCAACCACCAATGCCCTTCTCTGCCCTGGACTTTAAGCACCAGAGTATGAGAGTATCCCATGACAGGAAAGAATTCTTAGGAAACTGCCAATATTTTCTCAAAAAACTGACCCTTCATATTCTTCCTTGGGTGGGCATACTTATATGGCTTGAAATCCTAAGTGAAGAATGAATAGAACTCTTTAATGAACTACCCTAATCCTATTAAATTCAGACTTCAGCCCATGTGTGGAGAGTTAGAAACTAAAAGGGGAGTAGATTATCTATATTAACTCACTCCTAAAGCAACTCTAACTACCCTAACTAATCCTCATTGAGCTAGGAAAACGAATTCTTGGCAGTTGTAACCTTTATTTAATCCCATGGACAGTTGTCCAGAACTAATTAAACAGTGGCCCAAACTTTTGGGTTTGTTTATTACAATTGTTTTGTAGAATTTATTGAATTAACAAAATGATCTGGTTGCCCCTTTTTAACAAACTAACTAGTGAAATCGCTTGGCAGCAACCTTAGTAGGTTATTTGGGCCTCTTTGATCTGCATGTCCTTGGAAATTTCATCAATTTGATTTGGGTTTATTTAATTCATTGAGCATTTTAGAGCAATTAGGAGTGCTTTTACGAGTCAAATTAGGAATTTTAGGTATGTATATGTATATATATATAGAATCAAAATAGGGTGGATGAAGTGGAGAGGTGCGTCCGGGGTCTTATGTGATTGGTGATTCCATTAAAGCTAAAAGGAAAATTTATAGGACCGTTGTTTGACCAGCTATGATGTACGGTGCAGAGTGTTGGACTGTAAAAAGAATCACATAGATAAACTCAGTGTAGCAGAAATGAGGATGCTAAGATGGATGAGTGGCAAAACTAGGATGGATAAGATAAGAAATGATCATATTAGAGTTGGTCTGGGAGTTGCTCCCATAAGTGATAAGCTTCGAGAAAGTCGTTTGAGGTGGCATGGCTACGTTCAACGGAGACCTATAAATGCCCCTGTATGGAGAAGTGATATAATCCATATTGAAGGAACTAGAAGAGCTAGGGGTAGACCTAAGATAACCTTAGGAGAAGTGGTGAGAAAGGATATGTATAGTTTAGGCCTTGTATCTAGCATGACCTCGAATAGAACTGATTGGAGGGCAAGAATCCATGTAGCCGACCCCATTTAGTTGGGACAAGGCTTATTATTGTTGTTGTTATTTATATATAGAGTACATCCATGTCAATTTAAAGATGATTTGGGAAAAGAATGTAAGGTCCTTCTGGTGCTGTTGAGCCTTGCGCACAGGATTGACATCCTGAACCTGATATCTTCTCTTCTCTGTTCTTTCCTCTGGAGAAGGTTGGTCTCATCTTTCTTCTTTCCCGCTCATCAACCTCCATCGATATGATCTCTTCCATGACATAGTACAACCCTTTCTGGCCGTTAAAACCTTATAGTTCTTTCCAGCACACATTCCACCATTATATCGTAATGTAACCTTCTCTAGTAGACTCTCCTGCATCAGTGTTACCTAATCCTACTGAAAGCCCTAACATTAATTTGATTTTGATCTAGCCGAATTTAGTAGTTCATAGCTGGTCATTGGCTTCTAGTTGGTCTTGTACCAGTCTAGAGCTAGATTATGTGGTATCAGGGTCAAAATCTTCTACTTTCAATAGCAATGGACCATGTATCACTTTGCATGGAATGCTGGATATCAATTTGAAATTTTTGGATCTTGATTTGCAAGCCTACTGTGAATACCAACAGCTTCCATAATAAAGTGTGCAGCGTGCTTGGATTTTAAAGGATGAGTCAATGGTAATATAGATAATGTGGCTGCTACAAATGATGATCAAGTGCAATTGAATAGGTCTGTCTAGATTGCCATTGAAGGATTGATTGATGGTTGGATTTTAGTGCAAAACCTTAGAGTTAGGTCCCACTGAACAGATGCTGTTTTCTACTGGTCATCAAAAAATTTTGATGAATGATTGTAAGGTGCACTGGATCATTACTGAATCAAATCCAATGTTTGGGATATTGATGCGGCTTGGATTGTCCATTTGTGCCAATTGTGATTCAAATGACTCTTTATTTTTTTCCCCCATATTTGGGTTTTGTAAAGAATCCCAGAATCTGTAACCAGTATTGGGTAGAGAGAAGAAGAAAGAGAAACTGAGGGAGAAGAAGAGAGAATAATGGAAGAATAAGGCTGGGCGATAAAATGTCTGTTTTACCGTACCAGCCAACTCATCTATTTAACAAACTAAAAGAGAATTATTAAAGTAATATAACTCCTAACTCTTACTTAATTAAAGCCTAAAGCTTAATAGGAAACTCACTTAGAATAGGACACTAATAACTAAAGAAGTAAAACAAGAAGGAAACCACAACATGGGGACTCCCCCTATTGTGTTACATCATAGTATCTCATATTATATCTTATATCTTTGAGACTCAAGATGGAGTGTAAACAAATCAAGAGAAAGCTTTGGGTTGGACAATAAGAATAAAGTTGATAGGCAGCATCAGTCTTGAACCATAACACGCTCAAAAGTAACACTCTAATCAATTGTCATAAATCCATGTCTTTCAAGAAAAGCAATAAAGAACACCTAACAATGACATCAAACACCCTTTTCTGAAGGTCACAAAATGCAGCATGCATAAAGAATTCATAAAATTAAAGCGGTAGTGCCTGCATAAAAATCTCATGAAAGTGCAACTCCCATGCTTACACAAAAACCTTTCTCAAGGAAGGCATTCCGACAAATGCTACATTCACTCTTGAGTCCATTAAATCCATACAAAATTGTTTGCAGTAGACATCTTTAATGCCCCCTCCCCCACCTGAGCATTGCGCATGATCAAAAGTTACCAATACTTATCTCAAACAATGAACATCTCAACAAATTTCATAAGCAAAAGCACTGGGCCAATAGGATCCCTAATAAATTTATATTCAAAATCTCAAAAATGAAGTCCAGTCTCCTGATCATGGTAAAATGCTAGATATGCACCATCATCCTTTCATGCAAAAACCAATTGGTGTGGATCCTGATCAGCTTTGGATTGCTTATCGTCCCTCCCAAACATTAGGTAACTCAAATCTGAAGTATAAATAGGAAAACAATAAATATCTGGAAGTAAATAAGACCAAATGGAAGAATTATAGATATACATAAGTTTTTATGGAGTGTCGTGTGTTAAATTAATGGGATGTAACATATCAGAAGGAGGCTGTCAACCAGGAATGGGAGGTAAAACAGGAATAAAAGGATTAATAATGGAAGGTTAGAGTTAAGTTGGGAATAAATATATATGACCGGAATTGGAAATACAACAGTGAGTTGTCTTCTACCTCTGGTTAGCAGAACCATAAATTTGTAGCAAAGCCAGAGAAGAAGGAAAAGAAGAAGAAGAAAGAAGGCAGAAGAAGATCTGGAGAAGAGAAACTTGGATGCTTTTGTTGACTTGAAAGCCTCCCATTGGTGAAGTCCTTTATATATACAATGAGACCAAATACATCTCCGAATAGGAAACTCCAAAACAAAAGAAGAAACCAAGAAAAATAGGGAAACACTGTTCTTTAGTTAGTGCCAGGCACTAACTCGAGATCTGTAATTAACCCTGTTTTCCCCTTTTTTCACCTGACCTCTACTGCTCCTCCTCAAGCTGTAACATATAGATCAAATATTCCTAGCTTGTTATGAATATAACCACTAAAGCCTAGCTCTTTCAACATTTGTCTGGTCACAGAAACTCACAAATGACCTGTGCCATGGTGCTATACTTAAGAATCTGTGCTTGATCTAGCCACCAGCATTAGCTTCTTGGGCAGACAATACTCCAAACAGCAGAGAAATAAATCTGGCAGAAATATCTCACAGTTCTCCCATAAAACATTTGAAAGAAAGCACAATCAGGGTACTAACCTCTCAGAAATTAAGGCCAGAAGCTGTGCAATCAATTCATCAACCAAAATAGAAGTTTTGAGAAGTTTATCTCCTCAGATCTTCTAACTAGAGAGTTACAGCTTCAGGTGCTGTTTCGTGGAAATCGAGACCTAAAAACGCTTCATACTGCAGCGATAACTTCTCCCAGAGTTGTAGGTATACTCCAAACCATAAAAGCTTTGAATCGAAAGAGATTAGAGGATCTCTGGCTCTGGTACCATGTAAATTTGCAGCGCCAGAGAAGAAAGATGGCAGAAGAAGATCTGCGGAAGAGAACCTTGGAGGCTTTCTAACTTGAGAGCTTCCCATCGATCTAAGTCCTTTATTTATAGAATGAAATCACAATACAACTCATATTAGGAAACTCAAAAATGAAAGAAGAAATCACGAAAAATAGGGTAATAATGTTATCAATATCTAATATTTTAACCCTGTTTTCCCTTTTTACCCCTGACCTCTAACAATAACCAAGCGGAAAGCAGTGCTGCGGTCATGTGCTTGGATCTCCCTCTTCTGAAGGTATCCTTCAAAAGAATTTTGAGGTTTGGAGTCGCACTAAAGTCCTTCCAAATACACAAGTGGCTGGAAAAAACTAGCAGAAGATGAGAGAGATCTGAAGAATTTTGCAGGTGCAGGTCTATTCCACAATTCTAGTTTCTGAAACCAAAACAAGGCAGACAAAAAAACGAAATAAAAGGATTAAGGGGTTCAATGCCTTCTCCTTCTAACTCAAATAATCAAATAATCTCCATTGATTGGCCAAACCTTCGAACTACAAAATATCAGAAACAAACTAAAGCAGCCACAGAAAAACGAGAACCCAACACCACATTCTAAGAGATGCGTGTGAACTTCACAGCATGAGGTTGGGTTGCTAGAAACCACAAATTATGAAATCATTAACATTGGAGCAATTGATAAATCTTCCCTCGATACACCAGTAAGTTTCAATTTGTAATGGAAATAACGGACTCTGATCAGTATGATCGACAAATAAAATCGATTGCAGTAAACAGGAGCTAGAAGGATTCCAATATTCAAGAAAAACAATGAAAAAGTTAGACAATAGAACCATGCATGAATTCTGCAATCGATGACTCCCATAGCAGCAGTTGATATCAGTTTTGGAAACCAATCAGTACCATCAAACAATGGGATACCAAAGGTCAGAAGCAAAACTAAAGAACCTAAGAATGTACTTCAATTTTTGGCTTACAAAACCCTGATTCTTTTTCTTCTATGAACTAGGGTTTCCTTCTTCTGACAAAACCTAAGATGAGCAACTGTGGAGAGAAAAAGGTGGTGGTTAGGAAAGCTCTAATACTATGTAAAGAATCCCAGATCTATAACCAGTACTGGGTACAGAGAAGAAAGAGAAATTGAGGGAGAAGAAGACAGAATAATGGGAATAATGGGAGAATAGGGATGTCTATTCTGCCATACCTGCCAACACGTATATTTATACTAAACCGAAAGAGAACTACAAAAGCGATACAAATCCCAAAATTACCCGATAAAGCGTAAAGCATTAAAGCTTAGTAGGAAACTTAGTTAGACTAGGACTCTAACATGTAAAGACCTAAAGCAACAATGAAACCATGATAAGGGCACACCTCCCTTGTTGTGTTACATCATGATATCTCATATCTCTCACAGGTTCTATATGCCTTAGGCTTCTTACTTTGGGGTGGTTTATTGATGTAACACGCTTAATGTATAAGCCATGAAATGGGGATATTGTTGGTAACTTGGTGCACTGATTAGCTTTTGTGTTAGATTAGGAACTTGATAGCTTGGTAGATTCAATTGTGAGTTTATTTACTTTATTGAGTCTTTTTGAGTGATGAGTCCTTTGATGAATCAAATTAGGAATTTTAGGTGATTTTTATACGCATACTACATCCCAAATCAATTAGAGATGATTGAGCAAAGAATATAAGTTTTATCTAAGAGTTCTGGTGCTCTTGAGCCATGCATACAGGATTGACATCCCAAGCCTGATTTCTTCTCCTCTTTTGTTCTGACTGTTTGAAAACCTAGGTTCCTTCATTTTCTTCTTTTCAAAAACCCAGAAAACTAACCGTAACTCGTTTGCAGTTCAATTCCAGCACACCTTCTACCATTAAAATTCAACCTTCATTTATAGACTGCCCTACATTAACATAACCTAGCGGAACCATCTAACTCTAGGTCTGACAGAACCCTAACATTGTTTGACCTAGTCAACTTTCCAGTCATAGCTATCACTCTACAACTACATTGGGACAGTATGATAATCTAAGGCAAGTGTCTCACCACCCATGGCTGCATGCACCATGTGTGCATGAATCATGACTTTGATCACAGTGTAACCCATCATTTTCACCTTAGGCTGCTGGACTATTACTCCACATGACCACCAATGGGCGTGCACCTCCTTGGTGTTGTGCAGCCTTGGCCCCAACTTATTTGCTGCTAGAAGCTTGTATGCACATACAGGTAGAAATTATGTGTGGATTGACTCTAGTAAGAAAGGAGTATTAACTTAGTAGAGGGGAATGGGAAGAGGAAGCAAAAGAAAATGAAGTGGAAGAGATGGAGGGAAAACCATGGAAGTGTGTAACACCATGCCTTTCACCAAACTATTTCATCAAACATATTCTTGGATTTATTTATGGCTCCCTAGGGAGGTAAAAGGTAACAAAATATGAGATTACTACTCTTAACTTATAATTAACCAGTGAAAAGTAGCATGTTAGAAGTAAATAATATACATCCCCATCTTGAATAAAAGAGTACTAAACTGGTTAGGAGTGACACCCTTGGTGGATATATCTGCTATTTGATTGCTTATCTTCACAAAGGGAGTGCAAATGTGTTGAAAAAATCGATTGTGGCAGAATGGTTTGATAGATCAATGTGATCCCAAGCCCCTTTATTTTTAATGAAGTGGAAAGTATAATATTTCATAAATACCCTTACTTGGGCAATGAGAAAGAACAATCTAAATAAATAAACCAAATCCACCAACATAACCGAACCAACTAGCACTCCCTCTCAAGTTGAGTCATGCTCAACCTGCCTACAATAGGGAGGAAGTCTCCTTCCTTCAAACCCTTGGTGAAAATATCAGCCACTTGGTCTTTAGATTTCATAAGAGGCATACATGTTTAACCAAAAAAATCTGTCAATCTCAATGTGCTTAGTTTGATCATGTTGCACAGGATTATTGGCAATATCAGTTGCAACCTGATAAGCACCTTGTTATTCAGGCATACAAACACAAGGTTAAACAGGGGAAAACAGTCTCACTTACAGCAGGGACAAGAGAACATAGCACCACTAACATCTGAGGCAGGGGATGGGATAGGTGGCAGTTCCCTATTGGACAGCAACCACGAGTCTGCTGTGGCCAAGAGCTGCAGAGCATACATTCCAGCTGGCAGAAGGAGATTGGATAGCAGAGTGGGAGTCGGTTAGAGTTTGTTACGTTGGTGAGGTAGGTATGAAAAGGAGGGGAGAGGAGCAGGGGAGGGGAGGAGAAAATAGGAGAAGCAAGCAGAGCTTGCGGGGGAGAGGGAAACCTCTCAGGTGGAGTAGTGAGTCTGTGATGTTATTATTTGCAGATTTAATTGTTTAGTCTTATTCCAAGAACTGAATATCAGTGAATAGACTTAAGAGTTATATCTATTCTTATTGATGATCAGAACTTTGCAATGATGAATATTATTCTGTTGTTATCTTCTTGTTTGAAGTCTGTAGATATCAATAGATGCTGTGTTTATTTTTGATTTGGGAAAGTTAAGATCGAAGATTAGGGGGTCCTATCATCTTGGTATTAGAACATTCATGATCCTAGGGAGGTAATGGCACTGCCTTAGTTTTTTGGTGAAGGAGAAGTTCAAAGATGGATTCTAGAGGTTCTTTTGTTCTGCTGGGAGAACAAGATCGAGGAAGAGCAGTGGCTAGGGGTGGCGATCCAACATTTGGAAGGAGAGGCACTTGATTGGATCTATTGCAAGAATTGGATGGAATTTACTTGGACGAGCTTCAAGGATGCTTTGCAACTAGACTTTGGTGATGGGAAGACAATCAGGCACAACACTGAACTTCTAATACCAGAAGAGGTTGTAGAACAAAACAAATTGGTCACAGGATTTGGTGTGGCTAGGATCCCAGCGGGCATTTTGCAGAATGAAGCTTCAGATGGAGGAAATATTGCAGTGGATTCAGAGGAGAGCAGGTCACCAAAGCACGATCTTGCAACGACTGAATATCAAGCTCTTAAAACAAAGGCTGAGGCGAGGCATGATGCAAAGGAAGAAGAAGTCGAAGTCACTAGCATTGGAGCGATGACGGATGGGATGGCCCGAGCTCCGGCGAAGCCTCCGTGGATGGGGGCGATAACAATGGAGTGCGACTTATCGGTGTCGTGGAGGAAGCAACATCATAGTCCCTGGCAATTGATTGCCCTCGGTCTTGAAGAGAGGAGTGAATCCCAATTGCCACCGAGAGTTGCAGAAGTGACGGAATCAGTTATGTTAGACCCCGCCGCAAAGCTTTGGGTGGTGTTTAGGTTTTCGATCACAGGAAATGAAAGGGGTGGACTGGGTGGGTGAGGAATTGGTTGGGTTTGGGTTAATTTCGGTTCAACATTTCTCTGCTTGTATCCAATAGAGGCACTGCCTATTGGAGGCATCCAAGCCAACATCTACGAGATTGTTTTAATACTTAAATTGACCTCTTCAACCAACAAACTTTCCCTGCAATACTGTCATCAGAGAAGCCATGTGGGATCTCTATATAAACTTTTTCCTCTAACTCTCCATCTAAGAAGGCATTCTTCACATCTACTTGGTGCATGTTCCAATCTTTGTTCACAGCTACAAACAACAAAACTCTAACAGTATTCAATTTTGCAATAGAGGAAAAGGTCTCCTGATAATTTATCCAATAGGTCTGGGTAAACCCCTTAGTAATTAGTCCAGCCTTCAACCTATTGACTGATCCATTTATATTCTGTTTAACCACAAACACCCACTTACAATCCAAGTTTTTTTTTTCTTTCCTGGAGGAAGTGTTACCAGCTCCTCAGTACCATTTTTATTCATTGCCTGCATTTCCTTTCTTATAGCTGCCTTCCATCTTTTATTAGCATAGGTTTCTTGCCAACTCTTAGGAACTGAAATAGATGATAAAGAGTATATAAAAGTATGGTAAGTCAGACAAAGAGTCATAAGAAATATATTTAGTTATAGGATGCTAAGTGCAAGATCTAACTCATTTTTTAATGAGTAACGACAATAGGAATATCAGAAGAAGATACCTCAGGGGGAATGGTAGATTTTGATTATGGAATAAGAGATTGAAGTGGTAACATGTCAACTTTCTCCACCGGTTTTGGCCGATTGTAATTCTTTCTTTAATAAGTCTATACCTCCTTATTCTAGTCAATGTTGATTTGAAAGACCTCAATAGTGTGCTTCACAGGAGTGGTCTCCGCTTGACTAGGTTCCTTACAAGGGTCAAAAAATGGAGGGGGAGAATTACAGTCCTTAGATATACTCTCCCCTTGGTTAGGAATCTTTTCCTAAACTCCTAAGTTGTGCTGTGGTGGTGTGTGGGAGTCTGTGTGTGGTAGGAAAGTCTGGAGTTGGAAAGAAAACCTCTCTTTTAGAACTCTCCCCTTGGAGAGGTGTATATTAAGGGTAAAATTCATTAAAAATTCCATCCATGCACACAATGGTTTTTTTGGAAGGAGGATGATAACATTTGTACCCCTTTTGAATAGAAAAATACTCCAGAAATATGCAACGTAGGCTGTGGGGAGCCAAATTACTTTGGTGGGCTGTGATGTTGGCACAATACACATCCAAAATTTTTTGGGGGATAACAAATGAAGAGTCTCCCCGGAGAATCTCCTTAGGACACGTAAGACCAAGTATCCTAGTGGGCATCCTATTAATAAGGTAAGAGGCAGTGAGTATGGTATTAGTTCAACATTGGTCAGGGACATTCATTGCAATCATAATAGAATAGGCTATCCCTAAAAGGTGTCGGTTCTTTCTTTCGGCAACCCCATTTTGGGCTGCCGTATCAGCACAACTAGTTTGGTATATTTTGCTAGAGTCAAAAAGATATCTCTTCACCATCAAGATACTTCGTGTCATTCTCACTGTGAAAGATCTTCACAGTGTCATTGAACTGAGTTTTAGTCATATTATGAAAATCTTGAAAACATTGGAAAACCTCATTTTTTTGTTTTTAAAGATAAATCTAAGTAGAACGAGTGACAATCAATGAAAGCAATAAAGTATCTATGGACAATAATAGACACATGTTAGCAAGGACCCTAAACATCAGTATGAATTATCACAAAATGAATAGATTTTCTATTATGAAGTGAAGGTTAATAAGTAGAATGAGTTTGCTTCACGAAAATGCAGGCTTCACACAAAAAAAATAATTTCATCCTTGTTACAAACTTACAATAAGAAACTAAATCAAGAAATACTTTCTTAAGAGTTCTTAGAGGGGAGTGACCTAGCGTACAATGCCATTGATGAAGGTTTGACATAATCGAATGGATCTGATGAGAAGATGTAGCCAACGCAGAAGTAGATCGTCCAATCGACTCCAACAGATGAAGTCCATTTTCTAGTTTACCACATCCAATCTCCTTCCCCTTTACTAGATCCTGGAAGACACAACAGGATGGAAAAAAAGTCACATTACAATTCAAGTCATAGGTAAGACTATTGATAGAAAGCAAGTTATTAAAGAAGGAAGGGATATGCAAAAATTTAGACAAAAGAAAGTGATGGAGAATGCTGAATGGTCTCTTTTCTAGAAATAGAAGAATAAGAGTCATCAACTATTCAAACTTTATCTTTCGTGGAAGTTGGTGAATAATGCAAGAAAATAGAGGATGAACTTGTCATATGATTTGTGGCTTCTGTATCAATAATCCAAGGAGCAGAAACCGAAGAAACATGAAAGCTTGTAAAAGTTTTACCTAAAGTAGCAATGTAGGAGTTGGTATGGGTAGTGGAGGAAATAGTAGTAGAGGCTGCACTAGTTGAAGAAGATTGCAGAATATGTCGTACAGTAGCCAATTCATCATGTGAAAAACCAATGTGTGCAGAGGGTTCAGTGGGAACAATCTTAAAAAGATTAGCCTTCGGTTTTCCTCTTCTTTGTGCCCTTTTTTACTCAAAATCAGCAGGTTTCCTATGGAGCTTCCAACAGTTGGCCTTTGTATGATATGGTTTATGATAGTGCTCACACTTGACAATCTCTTTGGTTGAATAAGATTTGGTGCTAACAGACTATAATGCTAACTTCTCTACAATAGGAGCACGATGTATGACCAAATGATGACTTTCCTCACACTGAACAAGGGCATAGGGCTATGGGTGCAAGTTCGGCCCTAGCGGCCCTGACCCGCCCTAAGCCCGCCTTGAGCCCGAATAGGGCTTTGGCTAAAGATTTTGGCCCTAAGGGCTTGGCCCTGATTTTGGACCTAATTTTGGCCATGATTTTGACCCTGATCTTGGCCCTGATTCTAGCCCTGATCTTGGCCTTGATCTTGGCCCTGATTCTGGCCTTGATTTTGGCCCTAATTCTGACCCTAATCTTGGCCCTAATTCTGACCCTAATCTTGGCCCTAATTTTGGCCCTGATCTTGGCCCTGATCTTGGCCCTGATTTTGACCCTGATCTTGGCCCTGATTTTGACCCTAATCTTGGCCCTGATCCTAGCCCTGATATTGGCCCTAATCTTGGCCTTGATCTAGGCCTTGATTTAAGCCCATGATTTTGGCGCTGATTTGAGTCTGGAGAGGAATTAATTATAATCCACATGGTGAATATTTGACACATGTCAAATTTTAAAAATATGATCATGTTTTGTAAAAAAATAATAAAAATAAATTATATCTTAATTACAAATGTAATAAGCTTCAACCTGATTTTGGCCCGATCTTGACTCTAATTTTGGCTCTAGTCTTAATGTTAATTTGACTCCTGATCATGTATTAGATTTTTACCCTAATCTTCACATTAACATTGATATAACTATAAGTCTCGACTTTGACCTTCAGTCATTTTGATCATATTAGACTATGAATTCACTTTTTATATTATTTTTAATATAATTTTTATTTTTCAAACTAAGTCATTTTTAGTTCAAAAAAATCATTTTTTTTTTTTGGCTAAGGCGAGATTAATATAAGTGTATAGAGAATTAATATCTAACAAATCTACACCCCAACTTCTCATCATGAATATTAACATCTTTCTTTTGCCTGATATTTTAGGAAAAAAAAACTTATTAAGGACATATAGCTATGTTTGTAACTAAAATATAATTTTCTTTAACTACGAAAAAAATATTAATACTAAATTATCGTTGATTTACTTGTTAACAAAGTTTTGAATATGGTTTCTTTTTTTGTTGAATAAGGAAATTAATGGGAGGGGTTTTCAATTTCCATCACCGAAGTAATGGGAGAGATTTTCAATTTCCGTCATCAAAGCAATGAGAGAATTTCAGAGATCAATATAGAATTATGGAGTATGAATTTATTTATGTTTAAAGCAACACTATCAACTTATTGATTATTTTATCATTTTGTATGAGCTTGAATCATCTTATATTTCTATAAATTTTATTTTTAATTTACTTATGATACTTTTATTTTTATTTTTTATGAATTTACATTTGATATTTTAGGTCCACGGATAGGACCAATTAAGGCTAGGGCCAAGATAGGGTCAATCAGGGCCAGGGACAAGGCTAATCAGGGTCAGGGCCAATTAGGGCCAGGGACAGGGCCAATTAGGGCTAATCAGGTCTAATAAGGGCTAATCAGGGCCAATCAGGGCTAGGGATAGGGCCAATCGGTGCTAATCGGGTGTCAATCGGGGCCAATCGGGGTAATCGGGGACCGGGGGCCAATTAGGGTCAGGACCAGGGCCAATTAGGGCCAGGACCAGGGCCAATTAGGGCCAATCAGGCCAACCCATCTTGACCCAGCCCAATTAGGGCCAATTAGGGTGGGAATGGGCTTGGCTTGGCCCTGTAGGGCTTAAGGCCAAGGACTATCCTTGGCCCTGAACTAGGGGCAGGGCGGGAATGGGCTTAGATTAGAACATATAGGGCTGGGCTTGGGATTGCAAAAGCCCGGCCCAATTGTAGCCCTACATAGGATTGTATTAGTGTAAGAAAAGGTGAACAACTAACCACTTGCACCATAATTTGATCATACTCCACATTCAAATCAACCAAAAGTATTATAAACCCGAATCTTATCAACATGCTTCCTATAGGTAGCCACATCATTAGGATTCATGGGGGGTGATAGTCCCCATAGTGATCTAATTGCTGCCGAAGAGAGGGTGATTTAGCATAGTACTGAGCTATAGTAAGTTCCTTTTGGGTAGTCTCATGAACCTTCTTCGGTAATTTATAAACCTGTGCATCATTCCTTCATTACCATATGTTTATATAGTAGCCTTCCAGATTTGGGTTGCAATATCAAGCAATAACTATCTACAGACAAGATTTGAATTCATGGAATTCAAAAGAACGACATGATAAGAAAGTCATTCGAGATCCACTTATGCTGAGAAGCACTTGTGGTTGTAGGCTTGATAGTGGTGCGCGTAATGTGTCTTACAAGTCCTCTTTTGGCAATAATTAGGTTTGCAGATTAAGACCGTATCAAATAATTTGTTCTTTCAAATATTACCAATGAGGAAGAACGAGATAATGTTCGGAGCTAGTGGGAGCAGTAGTGCCATAGGTGGTTGCCATGTATGCGAAAGACTTTGTTTCTGTTCTTCAGTCTTCATCCTTTTTGAAACAACAGCTGAAACGTCACATTATTGAATAGCTTATAACCACCCAAATAAATCTAGGGATTTCTAGGGATTTTTAGGATAAGGAACAATATTAGATTTTTTATTCGTTGGTAACTACGTCTCGGGTTCAAAGGCAATAAACCAGAAGTCGACTTTGGTAGAAGAAGAATACAAAGATGATGGAAGAGAGCATGGCGGAAGGTGTTCTTTTTGTGTTTTCAGGTCACAAGGTTCTTGTGATTCAAAAAGGGAAGCAAACGGGGTCGATGGGTGCTGGTGCGATGGCTAAGAGGAGAGGAACAGATGAAGGCGATTGTTGTCAGGGAGTTGCAGTTGAAGACGATGGTGGTTTCAGGTCTGTAAGTAGTTCCAGGTTGAAGGCGATGGTTATTTTAGGTTAGTAATGGGTGTAATAGGTTCTGGTTGATGGCAGAAGGATTGATTGCAGGTCAGGCGATGAAGGGAAGACTGGTTGTAGAAGGCTGAGGCATGGAAAAACAATTCGCCAAATTTCTGCTGTTTTGGTGAGGAACTAAGTAAACAGCCTCCGAAAAATGAGATTATGTTGCTAGAAATCATGGCAATCTAGCCGGAAAATCGCCGAACCTGCGAAATGTCAGTGAAAGTTTGTGGCAAACAACCTTTTCTTCTCTATTTATACCCTAATTTCTTGCTCTCTCCGATTCTCTTTTCTAAATGTCCCTGCCCTTCTCTTTGATGTAAAGATTTGCTACACTAAGGTGCAACATCTTGCCTTAATTAGGCAATCCATTCTCCAAAATTTTTTGCCAGAATTTCTGCTTATAGATCCGCTGCCTGCAGCTCTGATTTGCGCACTTCAAGACGATTTAAATTTGCACTCTGCTCTGATCATTGCTAGGTTTGGTCGCTTTTGTTCTAATATCTCTCCGGTAATAGTTTGGCTCTTGGATTGCCTGCACAGTAGCTGTTTGTCGATTTTTTGGGGTAGGTTTTTTAGTGATTTTCCCCCCATCTGCAGCTCTGCTTGAGTCTTGCTGGTTTTCCATCAAGAAAGCTAGATAATTTCTCCTCTTTTAGCTTAGATTATTGCAATACGCTGTTTCTTGGAAGTTGAACATGATTAAATAAAGAAAAAAATCAAATAAAGTTTGGTTTCTTGGAAGTTGAGCTTAAGCAGACGAATGAAAAGGACTGGTTGGACTTGGATGTGTTTGACAGATTGAAGTTTTTGGTAAAGTTGCCATCCCTTATCTTCTTTGATGAGTTGGTGACATTTTAGAACTTTGCCCAAAATATCACGAAATTCGCCATTTTGATGGTTTCTCCAGAGGGCGAAATGACGAATTTTGCTGATATTCTGCACCTTGGGCGAAGGTGATGCAGTAGCAGCGGCGGTTGCGGCAATGGTGGTTGAAGCTGAGGATGCAGCGTCAGTGAGAGGCTTCTTTCTGGGGGATAACAACATTGATTTTTTCAATTGATTGTTCCTGTTATAGGTTCTCAGCCAATCTCACCAGTCTCATAACTTGAGAGAGCTTCCTTTTTGTTTCTTTTTTTCCATTTCTTTCCTAATCGATTTTTGGCTCTGATGCCATGTTGAAAAAATTGATTGTGGTAGAGTGGTTTGATTGATCAATGTGTTTCTTTATAACAAAGCGGAAAGTACAATATTACATAAATACCCTTTCTTAGTAAATAAGAAATAACAATTTAAATAAGTAAACCAAATCCACTAATTGATCCAACCAACAAAATGCAACCCGAATATGACTTCTTTTTTATTAAATGCCCATCAACCTCAATGTGCTTCATTCGATCTAGTTGCATGCGATTATGAGCAATTCTTATACCAACCTTGTTATAGAGGAGCCACATAGGTCCATCAATGTCAAATCCCTTCTCTTGGATCAACCACTTCATCTGTATGAGTTCACACTCCATGAACCATGGTTCTAAATTCTAACACTGCACCAGATCTGGCTAAACTGGTTGTTTTTTACTTCTCCATGTAAAGAGTACTGTAGCCTGATTTGGGTCATAACTTGGCTCACCATACCCACTGCATAAGTGCCATCTAGCCAAGTCAAAGAGACTTGGTTCAGTTTTCCAGCCAACCTTTGGTACTCTGCATCTATAAGAGAAGAAGCACGATCTTCACTAAGCTCGTGTTTTTGATCAACTGGGGAGTTTGCTGGTTTGCACCCTAACACTTTTGTTTCTTTTTTCCCCCTGTTTAGATCTGGATACCTCAACCCCTGGGAAGCAATTAACTAGTTCAAGATCCTTAGTCTCAAACTGGTGAGCTAATGATGTGAACTGGACCACCCAAAGAGGGCCTAGTGAGGTTACTACTACCTTGCAGCCCTACCAGCAACCCAGAGAATTTCAGCAGCATAGGGGCATCTTGGTCATTTTGGGTTCCCTAGTCAAACCCATCTGTCCAAGTTTGATCAAAGTCCTGTTAGGAGTTTTGATCTACTTTTGTTTTTGGTACGAGTCCTTGGTTGTTAAGTTTTGAGAGAGTCCTAGTCTAGTTAGGAGTCCTTATTAGAGAAGGATTCCTTTAGTTGGATCCAGTATGCTAGTAGGATCCTACTTCACTTTTATTTTTGAAATTGAGTTTTTACTTATCAAGTTATTGAAGAGTCCTAGTTAGGTTGATTCCCAAGAAGTAAGGGATCGATTCCCCTAGTTACAATCTACTTCCTACAAGGATTCTTAACTACTATTTTTCAATTTGAATAATTCTAGAGTAAGATAGAGTCCTTGTAAGAGTATGAGTCTTTAGTCCAAGTAGGAATCCTAGTTTGATTAATTTTCCAAATTCAAGTCGTTTTGTGAGTTTTCTAAAAGGCTATAAATAAGCTTCTCTATTATGTAAAATTCAGATTACGTTTTGATGAATAAATTTGAGAACTGAAGGAGCAAGTGAGCAGTCATGGGTTCCCTAGGAGGGAATTGGTGGCTGTATTGTGGTTTGTGAGTAAGAATTCTGCAGTTTTTACATTCTTCAAGGTCCCTTCTACAATCCAGTATAATAAACCCACCCAAGCCCTAGCCCTTCCTCTGTTTCCACTGGTAGGCTGCTTCCCCATCCCAAAGCCCTAACACCATAACCCTAATTCCCATGTCACCCTCTTTTCTATTTTTCTGGAACTTCTCTGGAAGTTTAGGACTTTTATAGAGACCTAAATTTCAAAGTTAGATCTGTTGCAATCTAACAGTTTGATCTGTCCCAAACCATAGAAACCTCATCCCCCTAACCCTAGTGCCCTTCCCTCTTAGTTTCAGCACAATTGGTTGAACCAAACCCTAGTCTAAAGACTCTAAACCCCAATTCCTTTGCTGGCCTAAATTCTCAAAACCCTAGAAACCCTAACTATATTTTCAACGATAATTTCCAAACCCTTCATCCTAAAACCTACTTCCTTTAGGGTTACCTTCCTCATCCCCTTACTCACACTATACCTCCATCCCTTTCCCTCATCTAAACCCTAAAAGCTCTTCAATTCAGCTTCTTCACTAGAAACCCTAAAACCCTAAAATTTCAAATTCCTAATTCTCTTTAACCAATCATCCGAAACCCAAGTCCTTTTTGTATCAACTTCCCTCAAACCTAAAAGATCCCTAACCATAACCCTAGTTCAAACTATAGAACCCTTGAGTCTTGAAACCTAATTTCTATAAAGCCCCAAAACTCAAATACTCAATGCTGAATTTACAAGACAACAAGGAGTCAAGCTTGAATTGCAAAACCCTAGCCAAACGTAGCCCTACCCAATTTCCAACCCTAGAACTTTCAGAATAGCCCTATTCCCACAATTGCAGGGCATTAAAAACCTTAGAGGACTTCGATTCACTTGAAGAGGATAATGGACCTAGGGCTTGCATAAATCAACTATAGCCTAGTTCCTATTTCACATCAATTAATTATAATTTTAGCGTAGTTATCTCAACTTTGTCATTCTAGTCACTACATAACCAATAACAACAACAACAAGAAGAAGCCTTGTCCCAAGTTACATGGATCCTTCCTTCTTGTCAGCTTTATTTGAGGCTATACTAGATATTAGGCCTAAGCTATGCATTTCCTTTCTCACCACTTCTCTTGAGGTTATCTTAGGCCTACCTTAGTTCGTTAGATTCCTTCGTTCTAGATTAAATGACTTCTCTATGCAGGGGCATTTAAAGGCCTCCGTTGGATGTAGCCATGCCACCTCAATCGACTTGCTTGTGGCTTATCATTTATCATGGCTACTCCTCAATTATCATGCTTTCCTTGTCTTTCCTAGTTTTTCCAGTCATCCATCTTAGCATCCTCATGTTTGTTGCATTAAGTTTATTTATGATGCTTCTTAATAGCCCAACACTCTATACCATATGTTATAGCTGGTTGCTTTATTTTGAGTTTTATTAATTATGTTGATAGCACAAGACTTGGACGTACCTCTCCACTTGATCCACCCTATTTACTCTTTGGGAAACATCATCCTCTATATCACTTTTTTTTATTTTTGGTTGAGTCAAGGTACCTAAAATAATCGTTTTGTGGAATCTTCTCGTCAAGTTTCACCAAGTCATCATTTGTTTGATCATGACCAAAGTCACACACTAGATTTGTTTGAATTACTTCCTTTAAATTCTTCCATGCAAATTATCCTCCCTAGCTACATTTGGCATATTACCTTCTGAGGCTTGAATCATTGAGACAAAATTGGAAAGTTTGCTCGTTGACCTGGAAGATTCCGCTACAAAATCCCTTAGTAATTTGAGCTGTTTCCATAAATTCTTCCATGCATATTCTCTTCCCTAATCACATTTGGCACATTGCCTTTTGAGGCCCAAATCATTGGAATCTAATTGGTAAGGTTGCCTAGTAGATTTCGCTACAAAATGCCTTCCTAATTTGAATTATTTCCACAAATTATTCCATGTAGATTCTCCTTCCTAACCTCATTTGGCACGTTGCCTTTTGAGGCCTGAATCATTTGGATAGAATTGGTAAGATTGTCTGTTGACCTTGAAGATTCCACTATAGAATCCTTCATATTTTCGAAGTTTCGGAGAAATTCCAAGATTATTGACGAATTTATCATGAGAAATCACCGACTTCTCGCAATATCTTTGAAAAGTCGTGATATATCGCCGGTTCGACTCTTCGGCAATATATCGCCAAACTTTGGCAAATATCGTTTTGCTGGCATTTTTGTTTCATTGTGTCGAAGTGGCGAAATATTGCCAAGTTTTGCCGATATTTCGCTGATCTTTCCCACCATGGTTACATCATGAAAATGCTGAAAATTTGAAGTTTTGGCCCCAAATGGAGCTTTGTTTTGCATCTCTATTGAGTTCTATGAGAAACATAACCAGTGAAAATTAGATTTTCAGTTGTGGCTGATGCATGTCGATAAGAGTTGATAGTTGATGCATATCATCATATTCTGAACATTTCATTTTTTTTTTTGAAATAACATCTGTGGTATGATACTATTTTTTAAATGTCTTTTGTTAAGAAAATGTCCATATTGCAATGTATTTTGATCATATTATCTGCATCGTTTCATGTCACACCGTATGAACTGATACAATGGGATGCAGAAGGTGCACTATGGAATTGGTATGTATGTCTTGATGGTTCATGATACCAATACATATTGGTCCATCTAGTCTTGTCTGGTCTCTGCCAATACTTGAAACCTGAACATAATGGATATCATTATTTGGTTTCATCATAAAGATCCAAGTGGATCAACAATAATCATAAACAAAGGAAACAAAATAGTGATAGCCAATATATGGAACAAATCCCAATTGAAATTGTTGACGCCGACTGATATATCTCAACTTTTGCTGATAACCTAGACAGAAACTTAGGGAATTTAAAAGATATCAAATTTCTACTAGTTTCAACATAGTTTAGAAATTTCAATAGTTTCAACTTATAAATACCTAGTTTCAACTTTTAACCGGTTTTGACTAGCCTAGCACATGTTGAGTTTTACGTGAAAACTAATGTAGAGCTAAGACTAGGAGTAGCTTAGCTCCAAATAGTCCATGAAACAAAATCTAGGAACACGGATATAAATTAGTTAGTTAGGTTTTAATACAAATTATCAACCAAAAGTATGATTAGTCTTGGCTAGAATGAAGCTTCTATGGAGGTAAACAACTGCAGATGCTTGGACCAGACTCACCAGAGAATAGCATACTCAAAGCAAAGCATCATCAATCAATATTCAAATCATCATTATTGGCTGTGCTGTGAACAGCTGGTTACATACATATAGAACAAGGCTCTTGGACAAAAAGGAAAAAGCATTAATCTGAAAATAGAAACTACTTTGCTTAGTTATTAAAATGAGATTCTCAGCTTCTAATTCGGAAATTAGAAACTAAGAGAAATAGAAACTAAGGGAGTGGCATAATCAGAAATTTCTAGTAAGGTCTCTAGTATTTAGTGTCCATAAATGCTCTTCTAGGTATCTCGTCTTAGGCCCCAATCTTCTGATAATATCCCACCCATGGAACGAAATTTCACCCGGTTCACTGTGTTCGCTACCCAGAGAAACGGGCGATATGGCGAAATCTCACCGAGATTTCGGTGAGATTTCGCTACCTTGTATAAAAGTTTTGTTCAAAATAAAATATTAGAAATATTTGAAAAGACATTCATTAAATGGTCTGCAGTTCCACTTCCACGTAAAAGCAAAACATCAATGCAATTCGGTGCAAGTATCTATATAACATAAATGTAAAGCTTAAAAAGTTAATAAGATAATATAAAATATTCTTACAAAAGTACAAAACATCAATTAGTCAATGTAAAAGCAATAATAAAATAATGTTCAAACAAAAATCTCTGTCTTTGTAACTCTCTCTCTCTCTCCCACTCTTCGTCCCTAACCTCTCTCTGCAAGTATTTCTTCTCAACAGCAGTCTCTCTCTCTCTCTCTCTCTCTCTCTCTCTCTCTCTCTCTCTCTCCTTTTCTCTTTCTCTTTCTCTATCTAGGAATATGCTTAGATCGCTTGCTGCGAGCATGGTGACACACAGTTGGAGACCGCTGCCGGCCCTAGCAGCAGCGAAGTTCAGTGTTTATCTCTGATTTCGGCAATAAACAGCGAGAAATAGCAAAAAATGGTGAGATATCGCCAAGAAATCAGCGATATTCTGCCAATCTCGTTTCGGGGCAACCTTTCGGTTCGCTCAGTAGCGATATCACCGAAATTCGGTGATATTGCCTTCCATGATCCCACCAAGGTCAAAAGGGGGACTGTGACACTGTTTATAGGAACATTGTTTTGGCCCTTTTCAGAAGAACAGCTGTGTTGATTTGACCTAGATCTAGTCGGCTCAATTAAAGCTGGTTTTGCTCTCCCTAGGTTCTACAAAGAAAACCTTGCTTACTAGTCTTAACCCCGGCTTATTTGAACCTTGGTTGTCACAGAATCCCTTATTACTGTCAGACAAGGAGGTAGTGGGAGTAGGGCCACAAAACTTAGAATGCATAATATTGAAAAGAATTGCAAATCTATTACCATAATAAGCATAGGAAGAATGACAATGTTGAGAATAGGGGTGTCAACAGTGCGGTTTGGAGCGGTTTCGGGTTGGGCTTAACGGTTTCCGGCTGGAAACCCCCCAGCCCAAAGGCCCCAAACACAACCCATTTAAAAGATAATGGTTTCGGTGCGGTTTGGGTTCGGGTTGATTAGCGGTTTGGGCTAAATTTATTTTTATTTTTCCTTAACTTCTCACACAAAAAACTACGAAAGAGAGAGGAAGAAGACTCCAAGTAAATCTAGTGATAGCATTAGCTTGATGCCTTGATCCAAACACCCCCCCAACCCCAAAATATAAATAATTTAGATTCTTGTGTAGATCAACCTTACAATCTTCACCCAATGAAATTGGATTTATGTGAAGGTAAAATGTGAAAACCCTTAACCCTGATTTGTGAAGGTGAAAAATACTGAAACAAGGAAACCGAAACGGTGAAGAAAGTGAAACCGTAGGGCTGTAGGCGTAAAGGTTAAAACTTAAAAGGCATAATTGCATAAAAGTATAAAACTAAAATTGAATCATTAAAATATTAAATGAAAATATAGGATTTGTTTCCAGTTTGGTAAAACTTAAAATAATGGAAACTTTGAAATTAGAAATTTTTGAAGAATGTGAAACGTGGCTTGAACAGTGGAAATTTGAAAATTTGAAGAATGAGTTATGAGCTTTAACAGTAAGGGCGTAACCACATAAGGGTTATTAACTTATTATTTTTATTGTTATTAATGTATTATTTTTATTTTAATTTATCCAAACGGGTTTAATGGGCTGAGGTTCGGGCTAGCGGGCCACACATGGGCTTGCCCGGCCAAGCCTGAAACCGTTTTGGCTGAAGGTCCTCAGCCCAAACACAACCCATTAAGGTTCGGTTTGGGCCAGTTCGAGCTATAATAAACCGGTTCGATCCAGTTTCAACGGTTTGGGCTATAACGGACCGGTTCGGGTTGAAAATTGACACCCCTAGTTGAGCAGAAATACATGGTTCATATTGAAAAACATGAGAAGAAGATAAAGATTTTAATATGTGGGTTAATTGTTTTCTCGTAAGTCATAACAATAGAAATTGTGTGGCTTCACTGTGATGCCACATCATAATTGAATGGATGGTATTATTGTCAGTCAGGACAAAAATATAGGAGTTAGCAGTAGGCAAAACATGTGTCCTAGGCTTAAGAAGAATAGAGGCCTTTCTCTTCACATCTTCTGCCAATGACCCTCTTTGTCACCAGATCCTGAAAGAGACGATTAGAAGGAAAGATGGTGACAAACTATTTAAGGACTTGGTTTAGTGACTTACTGAGGGTGGGTTGGTTTGCAAGGGTAGCAACATGGAGTAACTGTATGGAGAAAAATAGAAGACTAAAATATTACCCTTGTCACAAATGGAAGAAATAAACCATTGCACTGTCGAACCTTTCCCCTGCCAAAACAAATGGTGTAGGAATCATAGCATAGACATAACAGTCTTGTGGTTTGTGACACTTTGACCCAATTACCCAAGAGGGAGCAGCGATGGGTGAAGATGCATAGGCCGAAGAACCAGATTATGTAGGAAAAGTAGAAGACTGGCCAAGTTGAGACATCATCCAGCATACTCCGAGCAACTCAATTTGAGCTATCACAGTATGAACTCTATGATCCCTTCTCCAATCACCACCTGCGGTAGGGGGCTGTAGGGATGTTGCAGTTTCCATGGATATTCTTCCTGTCTCCCACTTTGTCAGTAGTAAGAACTTCATCTAAGGATGGAAGGGGTGACTGCCCTAGTGTTTGTAGTCAGATTGGCTCAAATTCGTTGTTAAGCCCACCAAGACAAAATCTTCACTGGAGAAGAAGAGAGGAGTAACATAAAGCTTTCATTAAAAACAAATTTTGTGTTGAATACCTGCCCGAATTTTAAGTTTTTAACCTTATATTAAAAAAAATAAATAAAAAAATAGACTCCTACCATGAAGGAAATGATTAATCCAATCCCTAACCTATTAGGTTACTTGCTTAGGAAACTGAGACTCTGTTTTAAGTCTCAATGTAGTACCCCTAACCAATTAAAGAAAACTCATTGAAGATATTTCCTAAGCCATAAAGGGAATATTCTGAACAACTTTAATTGAACCAGTGGTTTAAAACACCAAAGTAAATCAAGTATGGGAAATAAACTGCTAATCCTATATGCAATGCTAATATCCCTAGTTTAGGTCCATAAAAATGACCTATTACATAAAAAACCTATTAGATTAGAGACCAAGATGCATGTAATCCAACACTCGACAACTATTTGGGTGATGAATCTGCGTGACAGTATCCCGAATTTCCTTTTGCAGTCTCCTTTCTCATAGATCTTCTCCCTATCTCAGGCATCATTGAGACATTGAGAATATCGAGCAGGTCATGATGGTAAAGTACTATCTCCCATTTCAGATATGTTGGGTCAGTTTTCATTGAGTACCTGATAGAACCAGTGGTGCATCTCCGTTTTCCTATTTCACAGAAACCACTTCATAGAGACTAATCAAATAGCTTGTACCATTCAACTTTGCAGGAAATCCTTGTTTATCAAATGGAGTCATCCTGGGGTGAGAACTACCCAAACTGCTAAGCATAGCTTCTACAGGTGCTGTAGCTTCTGCAGGTGGACTAACTTCAGATCCGGACCCAGTCATCATGTGGACATTCTTAACAAACAAACCGCCATAGTATCTCAAGCAAATGGGAGTACAGACTATGCAAAGGGACAAACCAGCAAACAAATACACCTACAGCTATCAAATAAACAGCAGTTTCTGAAGATAACTGAGTCAAGACACCTTTGGTTCATTCTATAAAACAATCAAAACTTTGCTTCATTCTGTAGAACAAACAACACTCACACAATGTGATTCCTGAACCAACAGCAGCCATTCAACAAACCACAAGGCATTTTAGATGAAATGGAGGACAAAACCATAAGCTGCTGGTACCTGTATTGCTATATGAAAATGGTTGCTCCCAAGTCTTTTCCCTTCATCAATTGAGTCCCCACGGGTTCCCTTTGGCGATTCTAGCAAGCCATACTTCATTGCCAAGGTAGGTGTGAGGTGAGGGTGAGGAAATCGAAGCTAATAATGTGAAGCTGGCTGTAAATCTGCTGTAGATTGGGGGCTTCATTCAATTGCTACAACTCCCCAACCTCTCTCCATCATGATTTTGTTTTGAAGAATATAACCCTTTGAATCTTCCATCTGATGTATTTTATAGCCTCTGTTGGAACACTTTACCTTTATGGTGTAGAAAGAGGGAAGAAAAATCTTGGTTTACTCTTAAACCTGCTTTATACCAAATAAGGAATTAGGCATGGATTGATTCTAGCTAAAGCAGAGGAATATTAGTTAAGAAGAAGAGAAGGGAAGGAAGAGAGGTGAAGAAAAATAGTGGAAGTGTTAATGCCGCATCTCTTACAAAACTATTTCGTTAAAATATTTGCTTAGATTTACATATGCCTTCATGGGAGGTTAAAAGATATATATATATATATATATAAACTCACAACCCCAAGTGTTAAAATAAACCAGTGACAGAAATACTCGTGTTACATAAAGCATATACTACCATGAATATAAAAAAATCTTAGAGGAATGGTGTTTTTCATTTCATCTTGCATCTATTAGGACCCTGGATCGTGCCATGTGGAGGAGAGAGAATTAGTTTTGATTAGGGGATTATAAATCGGGGAAAGGTGGAGATGTTAGGCAATGTTTATGTAAGTGTTTGGGCAGCCTATTGGCTGAGGGGCAGCAGTGCTGTCGTGGTGACTGGCACCATTGTAACCAGTTTATCATGCTTATTGTTCTTGTGTATTATTTTAGTAATTCAATATTAGTATTTCTGGTATTCAATTATCGGTTCAACATCATCAACACTTTTTGGTCCTTGATGGTTGATTTGATATAATTGCTGGTTTCTGAGTGTTCTTTGTGGATGATCTATCTTCAATGGTTTATTTACTGTAGTGTGTAATTTCTGAAGGTCACAATTGCAGGTTTCTTGTTCCAGTGTTATCAATGTTCTACTGTTCTACTACCTAAGTTCGTTTTGTTATCCTTGACCAAAATGTTCCCATTTTGTCTTTCCTCGTATTAACGTTATATATTTGTTGCTAAGTTTTGAAGTGATTTCCTTTGTCTTCCCTCTAATTATTTTATTTAATTATTAGAACAAATTACACGGCACCCTATTTGGAGCAAAACTCTTGACCATCCACTATTGCCTTATAAATTACATGGCACCCACATGTAAATTACAAGTTACCCACATTTAGGCTCTTTTTGGTATCAATTCTCATTCTCTATTATGCTTATTTTAAAGAAAGAAGTACAATAATTCATTATTGGTCAAGAATGAAAAATGGTTTGGTGACATTTGTCGAGAATAAATTATGGAATGAAAAATAAGTTTGGTATGTCAAAATGAAAAATTGTTAGAAAATGATAATAAAAATTAATTAAAAAAAAAAAAAACCCATCGTAATTGCTCTGTGCGGCCTACCACATTGGTAATGTCCAAGACCTCAACAGCATTACTATCACTACTTTCAAATTCATTATCAAACAAAGGAAGCTTGGGCTGACTTTTTGTTGCTGTTAGATGGTTCATCTGCTGTAGTGTCTCCTTTCAAATGGATTCCCCTATTTTTTATCTTCTGAGATAAAAGAATTCAAAGTCAATATAAGAGTAGAAGTTGCAGATTCTTAATAAAAAGAATGTACATACCTACTTTCTTGTATATATCCAATATGAATTTTCTTGATTTTGAAATTTTCAATTGTGTCCTTGAAAAAGGTCAAAGATTGGATTTTTGACATAGAAAATGAAGGATTACAGCAAAGAAACTTCAACGGGATAGAATAGTAACATGTAGAGAAGGAAGTCTAGGAAAAACCTATGACCTCTCTTCAATTCTTAAAGATCCAATAGGGAGGGAAATGGAGCCCTGCCTAACATTTTCTTTCCAAGTCAGAACCAGAGGAACACAGCTTATGTTTATTAATTTTGTTGGATGACTAAAGCTTTTGCTTATTATGCACTGTTGAAAGTTGAACCGGAATAGCTCTTGAAAAGCATGAATGCCTCTGCTCCTCCACTGTTGTTCTTGCATAACTGAAACGAGTTATCAGTGGTACTGAGACAGTGATCATCTTCTTGGATGTGAAGTTCATTCCCCAGAGAACCAAGAGCGTTCTTTCCATGCTCTGTTTTTGGTGCAGGAATTTCCTAATGCTCTCACCACAAGCAACAGAAGTCGTTCTCAAAAATCACATGAAACTACCAAACTAACAGCCCAGGAAGATTATAGTGATACCAGGAAGCAACGGAAATATTGCCTATTTTGAACAAACTCCGCATTAAAAGACCTTGCCCAATCAGAAGCTCAGAGCCAAACTTAGATAACCACAGAAGAATATCGAGATTTTGGCTTTTTTTTTCAAACGAACTCCATTAACAGGCAAGCAAGCCTCCTCAGTGGTCATACTTGGATGCCAATCCGCCAATGCTTCAAAAGGAAGCCCTTCAACTGAACGAAATTCATTGCTAAAACCACCATCTCTGCAGAAAAACTTCACCAGCAATGGATGCCCAGATGCAAACGAAGCCTAGTCACATATAACGAAGAAACACTAATTCCAATTGCAAGTCTTTGGCAAAATTTGAACAAAACGGACAAGAAGGAGAAGAGCAGAATTTCCTCGGGAAACAAGAAACCCATCAACTATCATATCTGAAATTCTGAAATCCTAGAGATTTGAGAATGGTGACCATGATTTCTATCCCATTTACCCGATCCTCACATTTTCCCTCTAGGTAAGTTATTGGTTTGGGAGAGGGTTTGAAAGTGATTTTTATAAAATAATGTGTATTTACTATTGTACCCCATCTTAAACTTTAAAATTTCAAGTACACCACCTCATAAATGAGGAAAATGAATTGTCTCTCATAATTCATAATGGATAAAAAGTCCATTATGAATTTTAGCAGTTTTTCTATTATTTTAAATAAAAACAAAAATGATAATAGATGCCAAACAATTTAAAATAAAGAAAAATTCTCATAATAGAGAATGAGAATTGATACCAAAAAGAGCCTTAACCTCGCTGTTAAAATAGATTATGAAATTACTCAAATGCCCTTATTATGGTTTAATGATCAATCTACCCCCATTTTACTTCTCTCACAGCCAACCCTTAGGTGGTCCCTTCACCCATCTTCTACCTACACCTCACCGGACTACCACTGCCGGAAACCACCCCAACTCTCCCCTGCCAGAAAATCCCCCCTTCTCTCGTTCATCTCTCATAGAGGGGTGGCGAGCCTCTGTGAAATGGGTGGTGGCTTCCTTTTAAGATTAATGAACTGCATCTCATCGCCACTCTCTCCTCCACCAGGGTTCGACCCACCAACTTTGGGACACACCTTCCAAGGCTGGCCTCTATTATACACATTAAGCACTTCCCCAAAGTTCGAATAGAAACCAGAAATTTGGTCTTTATTGAAAGCCTAAGATACCAGATTTTTGAACCATTTCGATGAGGATTCAAAGAAATTCTACTGCGAGGAGCTAAAACACGGGTCTAGGCTGAAGGTAGTTTCCACCATGAAGAAAAATAGAAATTTTCAGTGCCATTTCAATATAGAAGAAACGATAGCCTTTGTTTGTCGTTATGAGTGCAAACTAAGAGAATATCATGGGTTGAAGGTAAACCCAGATGATCAAAGGCAAATTGAAGGAAACCCACAAACAAACAAATCTGAGAATCAAGACTAGTCAGCTGATCACAACAATGGTGACAGAAGAGTAAAACAGAACAGGTGGAACGTAAACAGTGAAATCATCTGATTGTATCAGAGCAAGAGAGGTGCAACCGTGGAAGAGGAAACAATGGATATACAACAACCACCACCACCATCATACTAGGATAACTCTCCTGCCTTTTCTCAAGGATTCAGGGAAGCTTAAGGTTTTGGTTGGACTGGAAATTGCAGCAGATAATTAAGGCTAGAGACCCGAATTGCCGGGAAGCAGCTGATATCAGTGTCACTGAAACAAACAAAATGGCAGATTGTTGGTTTAAAAATCACTCCCTAAAAATGGTGTGTTTTTCATACAACATCTCCATTTAATCATGCAGTCAAGGATCCACAGGCTCACTTGTAAAGGGATGCCACTGCCCATTTCAGCACGGAGGCTCGCCGCCCCTCTGTGGGAGACAAACGAGGGGGATTTTCCGGCAGGGACGATGAGGGTGGTGGTTGCCGGGAGGGGAGGGTTGGGGTGGTTTCAGGCGGCGGTGGTCCGGTGAGGAGTAGGTAGAAGATGAGTGAAGGGAGAATCCCTTCACCCACCTAAGAGTTGGCTGTGAGAGAATTAAAATGGGGGTAGATTTATCATTATACCATAATGACAAATTTTAAATGCTTTAAATAAAAGTATGGGTATTTGGGTAATTTCATAATCTATTTTAACAAGAAGGTTTAACTGTGGGTAACTTATAATTTACATGTGGGTGCCATGTAATTTATGAGGCATTAATGGGTGGTCAAGAGTTTTGCCCCAAATATAGCGGGTGCTGTGTAATTTGCTAATAAATTTTTGTAGTTGTCTCATCTTTTCCTGGTCCTAGTACTTTCTTCCTTCATGCATCATTTCTTTCTTCCATCTATTTGCTTTCTTACTCCTACCTTTTGATTGTAACATTATTTGTGCATCTCTTTGCAGATTGATCATCTCATTGGCAAAGACCATCTCTTCAAACGCAGTATTATACTGATTAAAGCTTGGTGCTATTACGAGAGTCGCATCCTTGGTGCCCATCATGGTCTAATTTCTACATATGCTCTTGAAACATTGGTCTTGTATATCTTCCATCTATTTAATTCGTCCTTAAATGGCCCCTTAGCGGTGAGTGTTTGCTTGGAATAAGAGTTATGATACCTGCGCAGTGTTGAATTTTTCTGACTAAACATGCGACCCTTTTTATAGGTTCTATATCGATTTTTGTACTATTACAGCAAGTTTGATTGGGATAACTACTGTATCAGTTTAAATGGTCCAGTGTGCATATCTTCTCTGCCTGAACTTGTTGGTAAGACATTTTCATTTTCTTTATGAAGCTAGATGGGTGCACTTGTTTGTGTCTGTTTATCCTTTTGTGACTTTTGCAGCTGAGACACCTGATAATGGTGGGGCAGACTTGTTGCTTGGAAAAGAATTTCTAAAGAAATGTGTGGACTTGTATTCGGTGCCACCAAGAGGGCTTGAGTCCAGCTCACGTGCATTTCCCCAGAAACATCTTAACATCGTTGATCCACTGAAAGAAAATAACAACCTTGGACGTAGTGTCAGCAAAGGTAGGTTGTCATTTCTTCTTTTTGTTTGGCTGGACCAGGAGGTTTGGTTCTTTCTTCTTCTTCTTTTTTTTTTTAAAAGTGTTTGTTAAGATTTCTTTTATAAAAACTTATTGAGTTCCACTTCCTCATCTTAATTCATTATAAACGTTCATGAGAAATTTTCTACCTAGGATGGAAGGATAAGAAAATATCTTACCTATTAGAAAACTGAAATCTTCTAACCATTGAATGACTCATCATGAATTCCCAAAATTTGAGTTCTTTATCTGAAAGAGGCAAAGCTACTTTTTTATTTTCTCTTTTTTTTTATCTTTCTCTCACTTGCTTTACTGTAGTTTGTAGATATTTTTAAATATTAGAAACATCTAGGAGAAAGATAAACATGGAAATATTGGTAAATGAGCTTGATCTGCAAATAGGTTCAAATTGTTCATGTTGTCCGTCCTCTCTGCTGTATGGGGTTGGTTGTGATCTTTTGTTCCTAATTACCATTTTTTTCTCCTGCCCAATAGGCAATTTCTGTCGTATACGTAGTGCTTTCACATATGGGGCTCGAAAGCTTGGTCAGGTGCTTTTGCTTCCAGGAGAAAGTATAGCGGGTGAACTCAAGAAATTTTTCACGAACACCTTGGATAGACATGGAAGTGGTCTGAGGCCAGATGTACAGGACTCTGTCCCAACTTTTGATGCCAGTGGACCTAGTCCTGCATGCTCGGAGTTAGCTGAGAAAGGCAGAGAAGATATTATAATTCTGCAATCACCATCGGTTGGTTCCATTGGGTCAGTGGAAGAACCAAGCATTGATGATATGGGAACTGTTTGTGAGGGAATCACTAACATCAAGATATTGGAGATGGAAGCAAATTCTGGAGTGTGGATGTATGCAAATGCAAAAGATCTTGCTACCTCCAAAATTCAAGGTCTAAGAAACACAAGTGAGACCTCTAAATCTGTCTCTCTAGGTAGCGAGACTGCTGCTTCACCATCTAGAAAAGCACACCATGCACCACATCTCTGTTTCTCTCGCTTATCTCCAAGAAAGGGGAAGCCTGAAAATAGAATTCCTGAACAAACAAAACCATTAAAATCTGGTACCCCTGAGGCATCTTCTTTGCTACCATTTTCTCCCAATGAAGAGAAGAGCTTCACTTTACAGACAGATTTGGAGGGGAGTAAGACAGTCACTGATAGTTCATTCTACTCATTGCGTAATCATGCAGATACAACTTCCGTTGGCTCAGCCGGTGATAATCCTTTGGAAGATTTGTCATTTGGATGTGGGATTGTAGATACAACTGGGTCTGCTGCAAGCCCTGAAACCATGGTGTCTTTGGCAGATTTGAGTGGTGACATAGAGAGTCACTTCAGGAGTCTTCAATATGGTCGCCTGTGCACCATTATGCCGTTCCCTCTACCATCTTTACAGAATAAGCATGGTTGGCAGCCCTTTCGTCAGTCTCCGCAGTTTAAGCGAAACATGTTTCCTCATCCTAATGCCAATGGTGCTGTCCCAGGACCAATATTCTACCCTGGGAATCTTCCCATGGTTTCTGCTGGTGCCTTTGGTGCTGAAGTGCCTAAACCACGGGGAACTGGCACATACATTCCTATCATGGTATATTCACTACAACAGTCTTGGTTTCTTTCTTTCTTTCTTTCTTTTTCTTTTTTTTTTTTTTTTTTTTTTTTTTTTTTTTTGTTGTTGTTGTTGTGTGTGGGGGATTTTGAATTATATTGAATGAATCATGTAATGCTGCAATTCCGTGTAAATAATTGGTTCATTTTGCAGTTTGTGTTTCTTATTGAACTGCCTAGATGGTGACGTCTCATTGTCTCAAATAGCTTTTATGCTTGGAATTTTGCAGAATCATCATTCATACAGGGACAGACCCTCCGTCGGGACAGGAAAGAATACATCTCCAGTGTCCCTTGGTCAGTTGCAGAGAGCATCTCATAACAATGACTGGGCTGCACCGCCTCCTGAAACAAACATGGTTGAAAAAGGCACCCAGGAACAGTTGCAAGTACAAATCCCAGTTTCTTTTGGACATGGAAAGCCTGGATCACCGGAATTTATCCAGTCAGGTCGCCCCACCATGAAAGGGTCCTCCCATGCTGATGGGTTAACAGTCCCTTATGAGAAGCTTGAATTTGGAACTTTTGGGAAGCCATCAGGTGTACGCTTGCCAGATGTGAGTAAGCAGCAGCCAGACCCAGGCTCTCCAAACTCTCATGGATCAGTTTCAAGCGTCCGATCGCCCATGGTGCAGAAACTAAGACCATCATTGAGTATGAACAAGGATAGGTAAGAAAACTTTCTGACCTAGGAAATATTGTGGGCACTTGTAAATTCAGGATTATATTTGAGCTTTTCGCTCTGAACCTGCAGGGTTGCAGTACAGTCATACCATCTGAAAGATGATGAGGATTTCCCCCCTTTGAGCATCTAATAGCAGTGGGAAAGAAATGGTTGTGTATAGGTAGGAAAGATGAGAAGGCAGAGCAACAGTAAGTGCTAACAAACAGGGACAAAGCTTGGACTCTTGGGTGTTGAATACCAACTGGGCAGATTCAAAATTGACAAAAGTAGTCTTTTCTTTTTCTTTTTTAGAATTTTTGATAGTGGTGAAAGAAGGCATTTGTACATTCTTCTAACTCTTCTCTTTGACTTTCGATCACCTTACATTCCATTTAGGTGGTTTACATGCATGCCTCTGATTATGCTTTGTCCCTTTGTTTTTCCATTTTTCTCCTTTCACCCTTGTTGGGTGATGATATATAGAGTTTGGTTGTTGATGTTTAGACAGAATTTACTTTTGCTAGAAGCTTTTTTTGCTCCTTTGCTGCACCACAATGGTGTATCCAGCATTTCGGGCAGCTCAAGGTTTTCAGTTTCCTTTGTTGTCTCTTATTGATTTATAGATTGTAGCTATTCATTTTCCTATTGTGTACGTGAGTTCTTGGCCTGTATAACATGCATTTCAAGTTTCCGACTTGCCTCTGAGACACTTACCTGGCATGTGGAATTGAGAGATGCCTTGTTTTCTTTTATTATGCCTTTTTGTGAATGGGTGTTGGGGATGACAGCAACTAATTGTAAGTGTGCTTTAGGTTAAGTCATTGCTGTTTCTTCCTGGGACCAACTTTTTATGGTTTGGAGATGGGAAATTAACTATAAATTGCAGCTCTGTTGATGCTGGTGTGAGCTTATTGACCCATGCATTACGCGGCAAAAAGATCTTGTTTTGGAACAAAAGATTTTATATATTGGGGATGGGGTATCACATAATATAAGGTGGAGCTTCCCCCTGGCCCCAAGAAGATTTGAATTCTGACCTCATTCAGTCCATACATCTTCAAAAGATCTTGTCTGATAAGCTGACTAAATCAAAAGTGAGTGGTCCGAGAGGACAAGAGGTTTCGAACAAATGCGAGTCTTATGCTTCAATTTAGGTTAGGGCGTCTACTCCCTAGGATTCAGTCGAATCAGTTGAGAGCATATTGAGAATATATATACCCATTGTTCAATCTTCTTATAAGTGAAAACAAATTAGGGGAAAAAAAAAAACTTAAAAATGTCAGTTATGGTTGTTCTTCACTGTCCCCTCTTCTTTCTTCCTTATTTTTCTGGAAGTGGAAACTTGTTTAAAACAGTAAAAAGATATATTTGGTATTGAAACCGTATACTCACTGCACTGAACCAAGGTCCGACAGATTGTTCCATGTCGTCGTGTCAGTGGCTAGCGAAACCACCGACACGGCGACATATCGCAATATGTCGGCCGAAGTCGAAGTAACCCTAGATCGTTGGTGGTGATCCCATTTTAGCACACTCCAATCGGTGCAAGGTTGCTGGCGTGCAACAGCTCAAGTTGAAATTCTTGTGGTTTTTGGTTGAAAAATGGGTCAGAAAGATCGCTAATTGGAATCACAGAGGTGGGCTGCTTGCAAATGGATGAAGATTTCAAGAGCCCAAATATTATTGGCAGGTTAGGGTTATAAATTCTTCTTCTCCTCAAATGAGCCGTGGTTGCCATCGCAACTTCCAACGCCGTGAACTTGAAAAACCCTCCCTTCCCTTCGACTTCCACTACCACCACCACCATCCCTCCACCACTTGCTAAGTTCTAACACCACTCATGCTTGAAAGAGGTTCAGCCATTCAGCCACTACAACTCCTAATGGATGAAAGAGGTTCAGCCGTTTAGGTCAAAATTCAGTCAGGAGCAGAAGGAGAAGATACTTGCTTTCTCAGGGAAATTGGGTTGGAACTTCGAAGATGCTTGCTTTCTCAGGGAAACGAACGAAATGTCTAACTGTCGAGGTAGTGGGTGGGTTCGGTAGGGTTGTGCCGTAGTGGGTGGTACGTCGGAGAAATCGAACGACATGTAGATCATCGGCGATACATTGCCGACTTTATGTTTATTTCATGTCGCTGGGGGGAATTGTGTCGCCCCCAACGACACGGCGATATACACAATATAAACTGCACTAAACCGTTTCAGAAAATGGCCTGGTATGGTTTTCACAAACAATTTCTAATTTTGTATGGTTTAGCATCTGTTTTGAAAGTTATAGTGACAGTAAAAATTGAACCATACCATAGCATGAATGTATTGTGTTTTGTTATGTTCATGCCTTCGTTAGTTACAAGTCCTCTTATAACCTCATTATAGCCATTCTATTATACCTCCCATTACCTAATATTCCCCCATTCACTTTGTCTCTTAATTCTCTACTAGACATAGTCCCTTAATGTAACCAGCTCTTGTCCTTTGCCTCATACTATTGCCTGTGGCTGGTTCCTCCCTTTTCATGTTAGCATGTGGTCCTAGTTCTCTCCTCTCGTTTTGCAAAGAACCAAAATAGGGTGGATGAAGTGGAGAGTGCATCCAAGGTCTTGTGTGATAGATGTATTCCACTAAAGCTTAAGAGAAAATTCTATAAGATTGTCGTTCGACCAGCTATGATGTATGGTGTTGAATGTTGAACTATTACAAAGAATCATATGGATAAACTTAGTTCCACGTATTATAGAAGATGCTATTAAAAGAAGTTTTATGAAGTTTGCAACTATCTATGATGTGTGTTCTCCTATTCCACGGGAAATCCTTCCTCCATCAGCAGGGGCTGCATCCAACCCTCCTAGAAACTCTTATATAGTCATTCCATCTCACGTTAGGGATGTTGATATGCACTTTGTGATTCATCACTTAAACCCCCCTCACACTCTTCTAGACTTCAGTCATGAAGTTTCTCCCACTTCAGCCTTAGACCACATCCCCATGTACACTCCTCGCCCCCCCCCCCCCCCCCCAACAACCCTTGTGAGTATGGGAACCGGTATCGAGCATTCTGGATTGGACCTAGACCTTCTTGCACTATGGGCAGCTAACTTTCAGAAAATACTTCCAACAAAGGAAAAGTTGAAAATTTTTGAAGTAGCTAATATCCTTCCTTGCAAAAGAAAGCTGGTGATTCAGGAAATCCAGGAAGAAAACCTTGAAAGTGAGAACTCGGACCAACAACAAAAATTGAAAATGGATCAATATGGCTCCAACCTATTCTATTCTGAGGTAGAGATGGCCAACCTTGATGGGCCATCCGCAGGGAAATGAAAGCCATTTCCCTCAACTGTAGAGGACTTGGTCGCTTCTCTATTCAGAAGGAACTCCATATCTTATTGCAAAAACACAAGCCACAGTTTGTCTTTCTTTCTGAGTTAAATCAGTTTCTGTTAATATTAGTAAGCTTTGTACCCTGTGGGGATGTAGTCAGTTTGTTTTTGTCCCGCCTACTGGTCGTGCGGGAGGTCTTATCTTGTGTTGGTGTTCTTCTATAAAAGTCGATGTTATTTGGTCTTCGTCTTGGTGTGCGCATTTACTATGTGAAGATTCTCAAAGTCTATGGTATTTCACAGGAGTGTACTTGAGTTCTGTGTTATCTACACAAAAATATCAATGGCAAACCATAGAAAAGTTGGCCTCCTTCATTGACAAACCATGGATTCTTGGTGGAGATTGGAATTCTTATCTTTCAACGGATGATAGAATTGGAGGGAGACCTATTCCTCATATGCTCCTCTCTCCTATGCAAATTTTTTTCAGGGACTCTGATATGATCTCTCTTCCAATCATTGGTTCAAAATTTACTTGGACCAATAAACAAAAAGGTTCTAGGCATATTGCAGGTCTTCTAGACAGATTTTTATGCAACACTGAGTGGCTCTCTAAATTCCCTGAAGCTTGTCACACACATTTTGATGGCCCATTCATATCATAAAGCATTGCTCCTTAATATGGATCTTTTTCCAATCAGATCATACCGTCCATTCCGCTTTGAGAACTTTTGGACACAAGAGGAATCATATGAACAACTTCTCATAAATTCGTGGCGACTTCAATTCATAGGATCCCCTTCTTTCTCATTGTCAAAAAAATTTGGAATCCTTCTACAAGAGCTTAAAGATTTGGAATAAGACAGTTGTGAAAAATCTAGACCTCAATGAAGTCCTACTGAGACAAGATATTTCTCAGCATGAACTATTACCCTTTGAGCAACAGTCTGAACAGTGGTTTTCTAAAGAGAGTCATTTATTGGCCAAATTAAAACAGGTTTTTCACCAACAGGCCACTAAATGGCAACAGAAAGCATGCCTAAAATGGAGATTTCATGGTGATAGAAACACAAGGTTCTTCCATCAGACCACCTTGGTAAGAAGGGCTAGAAATCGCATCAGATGCATCAAACACAACGGCCTTCAGTTGTCCACTCAGGAAAAGATTGCAAAAGCCTTTGATATGCATTTCAAAAAGCTATATTCCTCTTCCTATCCGAGAAGGAATTCTGAGTATTTCAATCCTATCAGAAATATGGTGATAGTCTCAGATAGCCAATGGCTCTTAAGCTCCCCCACTGAGGAAGAAATCAGAAATGCTGTCTTTGATGCTAACTAGCTTAATTCTCCGGGCCTGATGGCTTCCCAGGAATATTCTATCAAAAGGGTTGGGACACGATCAAATCCGATGTTATAGCTATGGTTTCTCACTTCTTTGAGTTAGGTACTTTCTCCAAGACTCACAATTGTACCTTTTTATCTTTGATTCCGAAGATAGATGCCCTAGAAACTGTGGGAGACTTTCAACCCATCAGCCTTTGCAATATGTCTTATAAAATCATATCCAAGATTTTAGTCATTATACTAAAGAAGATCCTACCCAATCTCATATCCTTCTAGCAAAATGGATTTGTCAAGGGTCGCCATATACAAGACAATATTTTTGATTGCCCATGAACTAATGAATGAAATTCACAAATGTAAGCATCTGAGGGAAGGGATTATGGCAGTCAAATTGGACATGAGCAAAGCATATGATAGATTAGAATGGAACTTTCCAGAGCAGACTTTGACAACATATGGTTTTTCAATGGGTGATGTTTTGCGTCACATCCGTGACATATACTCCTTTGATAAATAGATCTCCTTCCATGCCCTTCCACCCCACAAGAGGATTGCAACAAGGAGGTTCACTGTCTTCATATTTATTTGTTGAGATCCTAACTTCTCATCTGGAGATGCAAACTCAAAATAGGAAATTAAAGGGTATTCAACTTAGCAGAGGAGGAGAGAGAATTTCTCATTTAGCTTTTGTGGATGACATAATTCTATTCGGCAGAGCCACACAAAAGGAAGCAAATACTTTTGTCAAAGTCATCAATGAATATTGTGAACTCTCAGAACAAGACCTCAATGTCAATAAGCCCATTATAGCCCAAACACATCTGCTCGAGTGAAAAGGGATCTGTCAGCATAGTTTCACATCTCCCCTTCTTCACTCAAAGATATCTATTTGGGAATTCCCCTTTTCTCAGGCAAATTGAAGAAAAAACATCGTTTGACCCTTCTAGATCGAGTCAACAATCGTCTAAAAGGTTGGAAATCCAAATATTTGGCTCCTCCAGGGAAAACTGTGCTGATCCAATCCACTCTAGCTGCACTACCTTCACATTATATGTCTTGCTTTCATCTTTCTATATCTATCATTAGAGAATTGGAACAGAAGACTCGGGCTTTCTTTTGGTCTAATGGAGAGAAAAAAATCAGATCCATACCATTGATTGGCAATCCATTTGCTTACCTAAAGGTATGGGGTGTCTAAACCTCCGGAATTACAATACTTTTAACCTCGCTCTTCTGTCTTGGAAGGCATGGGATCTCATCCAAAATCCACAATCGCTTTGGGCGCGATTGAAGACGAAGAAATACTGTTCCAACACTTCCTTCTGGGAGGTTCTTCCGGCAAAAACAGACTCATGGGGATGGAAATCTCTGTTGATGGGAAGAGATCTGTTAAAGAAAGGAATCATATGGCAACTCGGGGACGAACAATCAATCAATCCATGGGAAGATTGTTGGATTCCAAACACAGATCTTGATATTGGCTGTTACCCTCATGCCATTCTTGCTCCAAAAAAGGTAACTCATCGAATTAATCATAGAAGTCATTCTTGGAATATATTATTATTATCTCAATGGTGGCCACCAAATGTGATTCAGCAAATTTTCACTATTCCAATTTCTATCACTCCACAAGTAGATAGACTTATATGGCAAGGCACTTCCGCAAGAAATTTCACGGTCAGATCGGCATATAGATTGGTTAATCACTCAACTTCAAATACAACAGTATCGCTGACTATCTGGAATAAACTTTGGAAGCTACCCCTCCATCCCAGAATCACTCACCTTTTATGGAAAGCCCTACATAACAAACTACCCACGACCTCATTATTACTTCACAGAGGTTGTGCTTGTTCAACTCTATGTCTTCATTGCAGGGAAGAAAACACAACACCTAATCATATCTTCCTCCATTGTTCGGTTGCCTCACAAGTTTGGCAACATTTATATAGAAGCAACATGTCTGATGGAGCGCTCCTAGTAGACAAAATTATGCAGCAAATCAATCAATGGCATGTAGGAACAGCAACAGAAGGCACACTTTCAAGTTTAATTGCATTATGGTTACTCTAGCAAGCTTACACCAAATTGATAGACTCACAAGAATGGCATTCCACAACTCTGACTATTTTTCAAATCTGGAAAGGATTGCAATTCTACTATCATGACACCCCACCAGCCACCCGAAAGAATAGCAACACTTCATTATCTGGAGGTCTCCCAATCCTCCACAGATAAAGCTAAACGTGGATGGCTCTCTTTATCAAACAAAAAGAGTTGCAGGATATGGGTGTGTAGCCAGGGATCATAAAGGTCAGATGCTCTTCTGTTTTGGTAGAGGCGTATCAGCACAAGATATATTGAAGGTTGAAGCCCAACTATCCATCAAGCTTTAATTTGGGCTCTCGACTTCAAATTTCAAAACATTGTGGCGGAGTCTGATATCAAACCCTCATCTGCATTCTACAAAACCACATATCTAATGCCCCATGGAAAGTGTACCCAATCATAGAGGATATCATCCACCTCATGGAGTCATTCGCGTCAATCTCTTTCAATTATGTCCTACGTGAGGCAAACATGGTAGCGGATGCCTTAGCTGAAGACAATGCACTCACCCAAGAAGTTTTTCTCACACTTAAAAATCCCCCCCCATCTCCCGGCTTTCTTTGTTTGATACGCTTCAACTAGATTGTAATAGAGGCTTTTCTTTTCAATAAATCTTTTCCTTCCTACAAAAAAAAAAAAATTATAGATAAACTTAGTATTGTAGAAATGAGGATGCTAAGATGGATGAGTAGCAAAACCAAGAAGGACAAGATAACAAATGATCATATTAGATTTGGTCTGGGAGTTGCTCTCGTAAGTAATAAGCTACGAGAAAGTCATTGAGGTAGAACGACCACGTTCAACGGAGGCCTATAAATTCTCCTGTATAGAGAAGTAATATAATCCAAATTGAAGGAACTAGAAGAGTTAGGGACAGACCTAAGATAACCTTAAGAGAAGTGGCAAAAAATAATATGCATGGGTTAGGCCTAGTATGTAGCATGGCCTCAAACAAAACTGATTGGAGGCGAAGAATCCATGTAGCCAACACTATTTAGTTGGGACAATGCTTATTGTTGTTGTTGTCCTAGTTCTCCCCTCTCCATGTCAGTTTGTGGTCCTCCCTCTTTCTTGTTAGTAGCTGGGTTATGCATCATCGTGACATTACCTTCCACATCTAGAGGAACCTTTGATCTTAGGGTTCAAAGATGGAAAATCGTTGCAAGAGTAGGGAGATGTCTTACCTTGAAGCATCTTTAGGGGATAAATTCAACTATGGGATCAATACTTGAAGAGCCCAACCCAACCATGTGCACTTTAATGTTGCAAAAGTTTAGCGTTGCCACTAGGGTCAAGGTTGTGTCGAGCAAGGCCCCTATTAATGGCGCTGGAAGGGATTGAGCTATAGTAGGGCTGCCAATACATTTTTGTAGCAAGGAAACATGGAACACTGGGTCAATGAGAATTTTTGGTGGGAAGTTCCAAGTGGTAGTCCACCTTATTGATGCATTCAACAACTTTAAAGGGCCCAAAATGGTGATTTCCAAGCTTAACCATGGCCCTATTGAGAGAGTGACGACCTACCTTAGACCCCAGTCATTGAGATGATAATGATGATATAAGAGAGTATACCTCCCCAGAGGAGGCTGGTATGCATTTTAAAGTGTGTTTACCTAGATAGAGTCTGGCATAGTTAGGATTTTAGTTGACATATTAGGACATGTTATCACTCTGCATTTATCTTGCTCGTTTCTCCCCCTTGAGAGTTCAATGAATTGGAGCTCACCCCTTTTGCGGAGACCTATTTTTAGATGATATTGTAGGTTATAATGAACTAGTTGAACTGGTGATACATCTTCAGGCAGAGACGTATGACGTGGGACCCTAGAGCTCTATGAGCTACCTTACAACTCTTAAGGATGTTATGTGTCCGCTTGTGCACTATATGTCACACCCCACCCAGCCGGATCTGGGCACACCCAATTACCCTTGGTGGTGATACACCACAAGACCTAGGTTTAGTGACAATTCCATACAACATATGATATAGTAAAATCAAACGGACAAGAATAACTCAAGTTTCACATATAAAGCTATCAAGTTTGAAATAATGATTACAATCATCCATCACCTCAAATCAAAAGGGTATAATGTAAAATCCGGCCTTATCCTAACCCTGACCTGGCCCGAATTTTATACTGTTGCAGGTCCGAAGACCCGAAGTGGTGGTAGAAGAGACCTATGGGCCCTCTTAGTGGATGATTCGATGCTTGATGCTGAGCCTATGGACATTGACAATGATGCCCCTCACTTGAGCACATTGTCAGTATTGGGTGAAAATCTGCGCATCGATGAAGATTGAATTAGTTGAAGCACTTCTTGGAACCCCGTGATCAATCCGAAGGTATTTTTTGAAACTAGACTTGTTGATTGACTTGTAGGAGAAAACCCCGCTCGATTTGACCCTGTATAGCCTCCCGAATCCACTCCTGAAGTTGCTGTCATGGCTTGGTCGAGTGCTTGGTCGACTGACAGTCGACCAACCAGTCGACCAAGAGTAATGGAATTCGAAATTACACTAAATCTCTTCCCATTTTGCCCCTACCTTTTTGGAACTCGTGAATGAGGACCTAAACTAATCATTGGCACTCCAGAGCTCGAGGTTGGACACTCTCTTGGGCTATTCCTTGATGTTTGGGAAGATCTTTGACTCTAATCATTATTGTATACATTAATCATCAACTCAAGGTATGAATTCTTCTATTCCTCTTCTAATCTATTCATTTTTTTTTATCAATTAATGATCTTGAAACCATGGCTGAAGTGTTGCAACCTTGCAAACACTTAATGTCACATCCCGCCCAAATACACCTAGCCTATACCCTATCTGGGTGTATTTGGGCGGGATGTGACAGATGGTATCAGAGCCCAAGTTTTCGGACAATCATAACCATAGAACATGATAATGAAAGCATCCTTGAGTCATAGATCCAAAAGTGACCCAAACTTTCTTAGAAGTGAATAATAGAAAACTTGAATTAGAAACTTGAACAAATGAAGCATAATATACCAAGTTTGAATAATACACAATAATTAAAGTTTATGACTTGTACTTGGGTTGTAGTCATGGTTAGAGTTAAGTTGTCAGTTTTAAGTTATTGTATATGTGTGTTGAGTCGTGAGTTGGGTCTTGAGTTGAAAGTTGTCGTTGTGAGTCGTCCTTGTCAGTGAGTCTCTGTTGTGAGTCGTGTTGTCATCGTCATGTGTTGTCGTATGAGTCTGAGTCTGGTGTTGTTGTTGGGAGTAATGGTCGTAAGTAGTCGTCATGAGTTATAAGTCATAACTAAACATTAACAATTACTAATACAACAAAAGAAATGCATAATGTACAATAACGTAAGTGAAACTGGTAAAGAAATGGAAAAAAGATCACAGTATTTGAGCTGGAACTTCTAGGCGCGTTACAACGTCGCTTTCCTTAAGACGTAATTCGCCCTCACACCAAGGTGCTATGAGGTATTGCGAACCGTCTCCTAGGATACAAAGAAGCCCAACTTCGAGTTGAATCTCTTGAGTTTTGCTGAGCACTCGCAAAACTTAAGAACAGAGAAGACTTCGGGTTTTTCTCACTTATTCTGCTGTTGTGAAGCTAGACGTATATATAGGCATTGAGGTGCCTCACCGAACAGCCCATGACTCCGTTCGTATGGGTGCACCCTCTGTAGGGATACAAATGCCAACGTTCAGATCGAGCCGTTGGATCGTTCGGCCGCACGATCTAACGGTCCAGATTGAACCATCAAGATGACATTTATGGATCTACTTCCATCGCCCTAGATCCGCCGTGATCAAAATAGACGGTTCAGATCCGATCTCGCCGAAGCGTGCAAAGTGCTAAGTGCGTGCGCCAAAAACCCCAAAACACCCCACCCCCCCCCCCGGCGCGCCCCCCGGACGGCACACCATCCTCGCGTACACCGCACACGCATTGGCATGTCTTTTGATATTAAATCAAATTTAATAGGCCAGACCTATTAATTAACTTGGATTCCGACATCTCGGTTTCCAATGTGGGACTATATAACACACTTTCCTAAAATAAACAAAGGAAAGTTTTCGCACTTATAAATCCAATTTTAAATGAAACGTTTATTATAATATTATATTAAAAATAATACAACAGAAACAACTGAATTTCATTAATTACATAAGATATTTTTACAAGTCTGAAAAGAAAATACATCTGTGAAAGCATAAAAGGAAACTCCTAGCATTATCTATCTAAGTGATCGACTCTGGTGATTTGTCTGGACCCTCCTAGAATCTGAACTCATTCTCTAGTAGTGCAAATCTCTCTCCCAAGGTATACACATAGGACTCTATCCTCTCCAGTATAGAATGGAGCGATGACTGATGAGAAGCCACACTTGGAGCCTCAGAAGTCGTATGTAATGGACCTCCAACCTCGAAGAACTGCGGTGTAGGAATCTCATCCTGACCTTGATCCTCATCTCTATGATCCTCACCTCCCTGATCATTAATGTCATCCTCACCCTGAGTTGGAACCCCGTAATGGTCATCATCATTATCATCTCCGTGCTCATCACCACCATCTTCCTCTATGTCATCTGCACCCTCAGCGATGTCACCCTCATCTTTTGACCTAGCTACGTCGCGAAGCCCCTATGATATCCCTGGTAGTGAAGCTGATCGCTCTTCCTTCAACCGTAGACTTGATGACAATCCTAGTGCTATATGTTTAGGAAATTGTTCCTGAGAATCGAGCTGATCTCTCATAGCTCGAGATTTTCTTCCAGTCATGTCAATCGATCTTCTATATTGTATATGTGTGCCTCCATCCTCAAAATTGTTGAGATGAAATTGTTTCCTCCTCATCCCACTGAATCTCCTGATCCTCTGCATCATCATCTTCAGCCTAATCTTGAACCTCATTTGGAGTTTGGATTGTTGCCTCCTTATTCATGTATTATCTTTGCTTATGACATAGGAAAAGTACTTTGATCTTCACCTCTACCTCTCCTAACCCCTAGGTGTTTTCTTTGTGTTGGTTTGAAGGGAATTTGAAGAGTCATGTTGAGTTTTGCATTGCATGAGAAAAGGAAGTTAAGTAATGCAATATTTGGTGAAGAGGGGCATTTTGGTAAATTCTTGGAAAAGTTTGTTTTCGATGGAAATTGTGATTTGGACATGTTAGCATGTGTATAAGAGTTGGTTTAACATGGTAAGAAGGTTTGTTTGGAGAAGATCCATTGAAACCCCTGGAGTTTGGAAGAAAATTTTTTTTGCAAGAAGGGCATTTTCGTAATTTTTCAAAAAAAATTCGATTTTGTCAAAATTTCGATTCAAACATTCTAGTGTGTTCATAAGACTTGGATAAACATGCTGGGATGGTTTGTTTGGTGAAAATCAATCAATTTTGATGTGTAGAAGTAAAAAATTCAGCAACTTTGGAAGAAGGAATTCTCTTGTGGGTAAGGTTTTGTGATTTTTGGAAAGTCGGATTTTGGCAGAACAAAGTGCGTGAGCAGGTTCCTCATATTGAAACAGTCATGTAGGAAGTGGTTTGAGGTCAAAATTCTATTTGGTTTGAAAGTGGGACAAGTGTTTGCAATGTGGGAGGTTGTTGAAGTAAATAGTGAAATTGGTGCAAAGTGTGGGAAATCTTTTAGTTGAAGCTTGGCATTGTGTGGAAAATGGTTGGAACATATTTCTAAACACTCCTAAACATGTTTTTAACCAAGAACAATAAGCATTTCTCAGTTTTGAAGAAAACCAAGGAGTTGGTAAATGGCATTTGCAAGAAAAGAAGTAAGAATGAAGGCTACCTTGTGTTGTTGATCAAAGAAGGTTGTAAGTTGTTGTTGAAGCCTCTTGAGAGTCTTGGAACCCTAGGAACCCTAGAGAACCTTTTCCCCAGAGCCAGACTCGAAGTTGGTGAAGGTAGAAATGGGATTGAAATAGAGAAAGTAGTCCCTTTAAGGCTGTTTTTTTTCAAGCAAAGCAGATTTTGCTGTTTTGGACATTTTTGAGAAAATCTGATTTTTTTTTATGCCTTGTTAGAATTTTAATGGCATGTGCAGTTGAGTTAAGTATTTTTGACAAGTTGGAAGTGTGATTTTGAATTTGGACATTTTCTCGTAGATTTTTTACTTTCGATTGGTTTGTCAGAATGACCGGAAGAAGGAACAGTGGTGCTTCCTCAAGTCGGAATGGAAAGAAAGTTGTTCCTAAAGCTAGAGTGTCCTCTGGCAGTGTTGAAGCCCAGAACCCTCTGAAAGGTCAAGCGACGGATAACCTATCCGGTGCTCCTCCAGTGGTCAACTACCAAGAAATCATTAATCTTATGGGGGAAATGTTGCAACAGCAAAGTGCACAGTTCAACCGAGTCTTGACTGGGGTAATGGCCATGCACAATGAGACCCGTGCTGCCGCCCAGGCAAACCCTAATCTCGCTACTGTGCCAGATGTTGGAAAAGTGAAGTTAGATCACCAGAAATCCCTGCCCAGTAGAAGTTCTAGCTATGCTAAAAGGACCGGCAAGAAGTTCACTAGGCCTGCACTGTACCCCACGTCGATGTATCAGCCCCGGACTGTGGGACAAAGTGTTGGGAATGCAAACCTTGATCAAATTGTTGCAGACCCGAGGCCAATGAATCATAGACCTATAGAGCCGGTACAATCTGTAGGACAGAGAGAACTTGTTTGTTTTTACTGCCATCAAAAAGGACATTTCGCCCGTTGCTGCCCTCATAAACCAAGTCGTCGAGCTGCTTTGGCTGCGAAACTAGTTCAAGCTCCTCCTGCCAATAAAGTGATTAACATTGTTGAAAGTGAGTTAGAACCAAATCGTGATGTCGTAACCGGTACGTTGCTCTTAACTTCAACTCTTGTTATTGATCTATTCTTTGCTTGTACATTGCATAAATACCATATGCACTGTTTTGATTTATCTTAGCTTATGCATTGTATGAATACCACATGCATTGCCCTGATTTATTCTTTGCTTATGCATTACATACATATCATATGCGTTGCTTGATTTAATCCTTACTGATGCATTGCATATAGGCCATATGCATTGTTTTGATTTATTCTTGCCATATGAGTTTGCCTAGTCCTGATTGAAGTGCTTGTGAGTATTGTTTTGAGTTTCTCATAACTGTTTAAGAAATCGGCCAAGAGTCCAGTGTTCTCTACCTATTAGATCTATTTTCATGGTACCTTCCATCCCCTGGTAAAGTTTCGGTGGAAGAATCACACCCCTGAAGAAGTTTCCTCATCTTAGTGGAAGCCCAAGTATACTTTCAATTTCGAGGACGAAATTTTTTTAAGGGGGGAGATTGTGAAAACCCACCTAATCCTAACCTTGCTGTTATACCAAATGCATACATACCATATACATTGTTCGATTTATTCTTTGTCGTATGAGTTGCCCAGTTTCGTTTGGTAGAAATTTACCCCAAAGCTGATCTATTTCCTCTACGATTTTTCCTTGTGCCTCCCATTCCCTTTGATAGGAGGGTGATATTAAATCATTCCCATGATTGATCATTCTATCCCTACTGTTCTAGAGTGGATCTCCATACATTCTATAACCTTGTGAATTTTCCACATGATGATTTCGAAGAGAAATCAAATGTGATCTCCATGAATTGTTATTCCTTCTAATTGTTTCAAGACTTCAAACTTTTCATCTCCTATTCTTCAATCAAAGATTAGTAATCTCTCTTGTGTTGTATTGATCTACTCTTGCTATGATTTATTCTTTGTGATTGAGATTACGAAGAAGATGCTGCATCCTTGCAACCATATCTTCTACAATCTCCTTTCATTCTTAAGGTTTTATTATCTTCATATTGATCTTCGCCATGATCCTTGTGAGTTCTTCATGAAGCCATGATCATACTTTCGATTTGATTTCAAAGCATGTTAGATTTACTCCCCTGTTTTCTTACAAAAGTCTTATCGTTATTTGTTTCCCATAGATTTTGAGAGAAGGAAGTCCAGTTAGAAGCGAAGTACCACCATCTCTTTAGAAGCCTAGTACTCTCCCAATTTCGAGGACGAAATTATTTTAAGGGTGGGGGGGGGGGGGGAGAATGTGAATCCAGCCCAAAACCTAAATTAGACACCCTATTTGTTTTGGATGAAGAAGAACTTGTTTGATGTTTGACCTTGAAGTTGGACCTTGAGTATGGTGTTGATATGTTTAAAAGGTCCTAGGAAGTCAAGTCGGACCTCTCCCTTAGTGTAGATTTGAAAAACCATAGAAAATTGATGATGGAATTCCCTACTTGAAGAGCTTGGTTGATTTAGAAAAGAGAATGCACCTTGATGAAGAGAAGATTGGTTGATGACCTTAGAGCATGGCTAGATATAATTTAAAGCCATTTTCCTATGCTAGGTAAGTTATAGTTGTTGTGTAGAAAGTTTCGTCTGATTCCGATAAGAGAAAGGCCCTCAAATCCCTGTTTTAGGCTATCTTTGTCCACTGGTCGACCGGGCTGGGTCGACTGGGCCATGCTACCCACCCACTCGACCCAAGCAAACAGAATTCGAGCAGAATCTTCTGTTTAGGTCTTTATTGCTATATATACCTCATAACTTCGTGTTTTTAGTATCCCTAGCCTCCAAAACACCTAGAGAACGAAGGAAACTCATCTCCAAGCCTCCTTTGGTGTAGAAGAGGATCTACATTCAACTCTCAAGCTTTCTCTCTCTTGTTCTTCAATCAAAGGTTAGTATTCAATCTATTATGCTATTGATTCATTCTTACTATGATCATTCTCTTCTCTAATCTGAGATTATGAGGAAGATATTGCATCTCTGCAATCATATCTTCTACAATCTCTTCTCATTCTATATGCTATGATTTCATATTCATTCTCTACATGATTTTCATGATTTCTTCTAAAACTATGATCTTGTTCTTATTTTGATTTCTTCTAGCATATTAGATGCATCTCTATGATCATTCTTACTCTTGATTTATTGTGTTCATATACTAGAATGAGGTCTCATCATCTCTAGTTAATCTCTTTCATTCATAGCTTGTTTTCAATGAAAACCATGTTGTTTTCCAGATTAGAAAGTCTTGTTTTCCAAAATAGAAACTATGATTCTAAATTAGTAAGTAATGGTTTTAATGGTAATTTGATGTCTAAATTATGCTTTTTAGTCTTAGACTACTGTATTAGACAATCTCTCCAAGTTTCGCCGCATTCCGGTTTGTGTAGCATAGGTTTCGGATCAAGATTCTCTTTTTATTTTCAGATTTGCTCTTGGGCAGATTGCCTGGGTCGACTGGAGCGCTCAACCCAGCCAATCAACCCGCAGTGACATCAACTCTGTTTTTAATCCGTTTCGACTCCAATCTTTTGGAATCACTTCTTATGACCTATACATGTTTTGTCAAGCTTGTTTAGGTGATTTTGGATCTGTTCTCTGATTTCTTATTTGAAGACTATAAGTCCAAATTTCGAGGTGAGTATTCCAACTCACAATATGCCTATTTACATGTCTTTATGTATTATGACATGAATGCATGATTTAGCTATTGTTATGTTAGTTTCCATTATGATATGAATGCTGTAAGTACAGTAGGATCTTATTTCCTTATTTACTTTATGTACTTGATCATGAATGAATACTTATTCATGTATGTTTCTTATTCATTTAATCTTGTCTTATTATACTCTTCTATTTGATGAGATATCTGTCGTGAATGATATGACTGAATTATGATTGTGATTGTTTAGGTATGATTTGGGATTGGGGAATGTCCTTTTGACATTTCTGTCCTTGGACATCATTGGGGATAGTATGGGATATTTCCAATGTTGCCTTTTGACACTTTTCCGGATTATTGGTTGTCATACCTAGGACTTGTCTAGCAGTGTTTGGCTAGGATATTCCCTGTTATATCAGACCCGATTCGGAAGGGTATTGAGACTGAACGACCCGTGGTAGCAATGGGGATTCATGGGCGTTCAAGACCGGTAACCAACCCGTGATGGGACATGAATCTCATTGTGGGGGCCATTTATGGGTGGGTTGCATATGGATAGACTTGGGCTCATGGGCGCTTAAGACCGGTAACCAACCCGTGAGAGGACATGAGAGCTTCCCGTTTACTATATGTGGATGACCTATAGGGTTGATGAGTTCATAGTCTGGGACTATGCTGACTCTAGTGTGAAGGATACCGGAAAGGATCACCAAGGGCGAGAAATGGACGTATCTGGATCTGAGTTGATATGACTAAGTAGAAGACTTGCATTGGGCTAGGCTTTACCTTGACATGCGCCAATACTTAGACCAAATGGTTATATGAGAGAGCGGTGACTTAACCCCAGCCATGGATTGTCCAAGATGGATGAAGGACCCTTTGCCAACCGGCGTTGTGAGATGAGACCTACCCAAAGAAGTATGGTGCTATCACTTAAAGCATGTTTGCCAATAGAGACCAGCATACATATATAGAGTTAGAAGCATATTTGCATATATTGTTTCATATCATTTCATATATGTTTGTTTGTGAATGCATGTGAAGATGCTTATTGTGTTTGGATTACTTGCTAAGTTCTTTTGAGCTTACCCTTAGGGGGACTTGTTTTTAGATGACATTGCAGGTACGAAAGAGAACCCGTGCACCAGCACGGAGAACCTTTCCTTACATGGTACAGCTCTGGATGTCCTTGGACAAGGTAATGAACAACGATGCAGCCAACACTCGGATTTGGGCTACACTGACGACTCCTATTGATGGTAGCCGGCATCATCTTATTCGCCGATGGGATCTTGCGCTAGATGCTGATCTGAAGCTTCAAGAGCATGACCCTAAAGTGAAGAGGATGAAGACTAAAGAAGAAGAAGAGCCGACTGAAGAAGTGGATTAGATTCTCTTGTTTCTTCTAGACTTTTATTTTACTTGTATTAGATTAGAGCTTGCTTTAGATTTTGATCTACCTTCTGCATTTGTTGTGGGGTATATTTCCGCTATACTCTACAGTTGTCTTTTGATTTGGTATCTTGTTATTCCACACTCTGATATTCTTTAGTGATTCTTCTGTGATCCTTTCTTGATTTTTATTGTTAACTTATTAGAATACAATGATTTGTTCTTGCTTTTGATTATGTTATTATGCTAAATGGATATGATCGTTCCTAAACTTGATCTTTTGGGCTGTGGATCACTCCCCGGGTAACCGGATAGGGTATAGGCTGGGTGTATTTGGGCGGGATGTGACACTTAACCATGAGTTTCCCCCCTTTCAATCCTTAATCCTCCCCCACTCTTGCTATGCTATGATTCAAATGAGATTAATTGCACTCCATCACTTGGTTTCTATTCAATCTAACCTATTTTGATTCAAATCTGATATGTAGATGCATGATAAGCTTAGACTATAATGAAATTGAGATTCTAGCTTGATTCTTAACACTCATTTGATTGATTCCTATCATCCTTTACAATTTCTATCAATCCCAATTTAATTCTTGCTAAGTATCATATAGAACCTCAAATTTTGATTTGGGTATTTTTGATTGAACCGTTGGATCATCATGAAAATTAGTGTGTAGTATCCTCTTACTGTTATAAACATGCCCTCCAAATTTCATGACGATCGGAGCACCGGAAGGGCAGTTTTGGATCAAGTTTCCATTGTTGTCCTGAAGTTAACAAGTCTTGGTCGACTGCTTGGTCGACTGACAGTCGACCAAGCCAGTCAACCAAGAGCTGTTAAGGCCCTGTACTCAGCTGAATTGATCCGTTTGAACTCCGATTCAATTGCTTTCTTCTCTGACATTACTTGTATGATTATCCAGGGTATCAACACTGATTTTGGGACCATACTTGGTAATCATTGAATCTATTTACAACTTGATTAAGGTAAGGACAGTCGTTAACTCAAGTGTGTTAATTATATCAACATGCTTACATTATGGGAACTTAATGGTTATGTTCATATGAGTATTCCTTTACTATACATGACTGTTATGTGTTTTCTTATCAGTAATAGAATGTATATATATATCATTTAGAATATCATGTTCAGTTTTACTTTATGATTTTATATATGATCAATCATGTTACGATATGTATTTGTTTATATGATGAATCATTGATTTAGTATAATATGATGAGATTGAGTTTGTGATTGACTACGTATGACTTGGGATTGGGAAGTGTCCTTCCGACACTTCTGTCCTTGGACATCGGAGGGAGTAGTATGGGATATTCCCTGAAGGTGTCCATCGACGCTTTCCCGGGTTGTTGGATGACATTTATAGGATTGTCTAGGTGTATGGTTAGGATATTTTCCCTTGTCGTATCAGACCCGAATCGGAAGGGTATTGAGGCCGAACGACCCATGGTAGAGTATGGTTGAAGGGCGCTCAAGACCGGTATCCACTCCGTGAGAGGACTTGAACTATACTGCGGATACCCGAAAGGGGCCATTTGTTGGTAGGGTTGCAAATGGATAGACCTGGGCTCAGGGGCACTCAAGACCGGTAACCAACCTGTGAGAGGACGTGAGAGCTTCCCGTTTACCATTTGTGGATGACCAATAGGGTTTATGAGTTCGTAGTCCGGGTTGGTCGGTGCCATAGGATACGCTGACTCTAGTGTGAAGGATATGAAACCGAGTTGGTCGGTGCCATAGGGAAAGTATCCGGATTTGACATGATACGACCGAGTAGATGACTTGCATTGGGCTAGGCTTCGCCGAGACATGCGCCAATACTTATACCAATGGTGATGTGAGAGAGTGGTGACTAAATCCCCAACCATGGCTTGATGAGGACCTTACCCAATTACCACAGAAGACCCAAGATATCTTATGATTGAGGGGGAGTGACTGACGACCCAAAGAAGTATGGTGCTATGGCTTAAAGCATGTCTACCTTAGAGACTAGCATACTTAAGATTAGAATCATATTTCATCATTGTGTCATATCATATTTTGACTTGTGTTGAATGAACTGTGTACTATGAAACGACTTGCCTTGCTGAGTTCTTTTGAACTCATTCCTTTTGTGCAATTTGTTAAATTGTATTGCAGGTACAGAAGACCTTGATGGCATGTCCTATGACCCGAGCTATGATCCCGCATACTACACTTTGGGTGATGGCTACACGGAGAGTCAGGATTGCTATACCGAGGAGGATTATAGTGCGTACCAGGGTTAGCCCCACATTAGTGAGGGAGCGGCCACGTTGGGTTTACTTCATCCACACTTTTGAAGAAGAAATCATTAGGATAGAAGAAACCTATGTGTAGGCCCCATTTCCTTGGATAACTGTAATCATTTGGTTATCTTCACTCTAATTATTATGGATTTGTTCTCGGCACAGATTGTAACTTAACTTTATTAACTACATTTCTGCTATTTCTGGAGGAGTGACTTCTGATCACTTCTTCTCTTTGAGACTATCTGTATATGAAGTCGACATTTAATATTTCCGCACTCTGATTTACTATTTTCTCTTATTCAATTGATCTATTTATTGCTTGTTTTATACATTGATTATATTGTTCATGATTATGTTATCGTGTATGTGGGAGGCATGGCCGCTCGATCTGGATCTTCGGGCTGTGGATCACATTCCGGGTATGCCAGATAGGATACCAGCTGGGTGGATGTGACATATAACATCATAGTTTTGAAAAGAAAAGAGAGTAATTTTCATCGCAGCGGAAATCTAAACTAAAATAATTCTCTAATGGGATCCAATTCCATAATAACAGTCTTAACGCTGGCATGAAGCTACATGTGCGTCCACTTCTTCTTCAGTCACTCCTTCAAGAAGATATGTCGGCAACGAATCCTCCATTTGGACGAAGTCCTCATAACCTACAGTATAATCTAATAGAAAAAGATATATAAAGAGGAACCAGTTCAACAGAACTTAGTGAGGTCAACTCAACATCATATCATGCATTCATTCACAAGATTCCACATCACACATATAACATGAATATCGATAATGTAATTAGTGATATATGAATGAATATGATGTTATGCTCCTAACTCTATCATGAAGTCTCTATGGTAGACACGCATTAAGTCATACACCAATCTTCTTTGGGCAATCTCAGTCACTCTTCCCTCACGACACTCAAGCACGTCTATTGGGTTCTCTGCAGTTGTTGGGGAAAGTCCTGTCAAGCCATGGTTGGGGATTAGGTCACCACTCTCTCACATCACCATTGGTATGAGATCTGGCGCGTGTCTAGGATAATCCTAGGCCCAATGCAAAGTCATACAGTCTCGTACTACATGTGATATATATATTTCCCCTATGGCACCAACCAACTTGGTTCAGTATCCAATATCTCCCCTCATGCCTAGTGCCTTGTTGGTTCGATACTTTTCCACCTATGAATGAAATCCTCAAAGCAAATGAAGTCACCTAACCAAACACTTTTAGACATGCCCTGTATATGTCAACCAGTAATCAGGCAAAACGCCAAGGGCACCATAGGAATGCGTCCCATACCGCCTCCTCTAGTGTCCTATGATAGAAACGCCAAAAAGGCATTCCCCATTTCTAATCACAATCTAAGCAATCACATAATGTCACTAGGGCAATAGATGAACCCACAACCCTAAGTAAGCAACATAAAATAAAAGGAGTAATTTAATTCAACATAATCCATATATTTTCATATCAATAATTTATAATTCAACAAGAAAAACTCAATCCATTCAATCTCATCCATCTCATATCACTATTCAAAGATATTGAAAAATAGAAGACATAATCACAAGATAATACTAAAGCAAGTCAAGATAGCAATAATAAAAATTAATTAACATAATTAAACATGCAAGATAAGGTTAAGTATATTCCTCACCTTCCACTTGATTTTTTTATCCAAAGTTTAAGAATTCACTCCCACAAATTGGTGATTAAAGATATATAAACCTATTCATGCAAAAGAATTAATTATCATAAATTAGAGTCAATTTGGTTTTCAAAGATATCCCAAAATCTTCCCACGAAAACAGAATCCTGACCACTAGTTTAAAAAGGGTAGTTCTCAACCTCACTAGTGAATGATCTCTAATTCGCCACCGATTAGAATTCTAATCAAAATGAAACTTTGGGAAAGTCTAATTGGCAACAAAAGGATCCTACGGGTACCTTCAATTTGATCCAATTTGACCAAGATCAAAAAGCCCCAAATTGGCTCTCCTAAATCACCCGTGGGTGACCCGGAGAGTCAAACTGCAAAATCTTTCACAAGGGGACAAATCATTACTCTCATACTCAAGGGAAACATTAATACAAGAAAAGATGAGCTTCCAAGATACCTAACACTATCCTTTTCAAGATCCCTCAAAAGAAGAGAAGAGAAATTACTCCCAAAACCATGCATAAGAGAAGGATTAAAGAAAGCTAACATTCCTAGTGATTCCGCAAAGATTCGAATCACCAAAAACCTTTGGAAGGATGGGAACTGCTCTTTCTCTTGGTTTCTCCTCTTCATGCAGTCACAAACTTGTTTTTGCATAGAGAAATGTAGTTACAGGTGAGTTAAAACATAAAATAGTGCTTAAAAACTTGGATTTTCGTTTTTGCCCCTAAACAAAAAATGGGGTGGGGGTTGGTTCACCCAACCGGCTCAACCTACTGTCCATGGTTGGACCCCCCAAAAAGACTCTAAATTGAGTGGTTTTTAGATCGTTGGAAAGGTCTTTCGTCGATCTTCGATTTGATACCTTATTCGCGTCAATCGGATTCTCCATCACCGATCTACTGACGTTCCAAAATCATCCTTTTTACACCATCGTGATTATTCTTCTCTCTTCACTTAAACTCTAGGAGAGTTTTTGAGTCATCACAAGGGTCATCCGCCACCATTGGTTCCATTTCCAATCCTTCAGGCTTGACTTAAATGACTCACAGTTGTCGCCGACTCGAGGCCCGGGTTCTCGGTCTTGAAACCACAGGTTGAAGGGGTAGAAATCCGGGGGATTTCACATTCCTCCCCCCTTAAAAGAAATTTTGTCCTCGAAATTGACGTACCTGAGGTGCCAAAAGGATAGGATACTTCGCCTGCATTTCACCTTCTTTCTCCGACGAGGCCTCTTCTACTTTGTGATTCTTCCACCTAATCTTCACCAAAGGAATGGTTCGATTTTGGAGTTGCTTGCCCTTTCGGTCCAATATCTCAGCAACCTCTTCTTAACAAGACAAATTCGCACTCAATCCTTCAGGTTCTTGTTGTAATAGGTGTCACATCCACCCAGCCGGTACCCTACCTGGCATACCCGAGTGTGTGATCCATAGCCCCGAAGATCAAGTATCAAGGTAATCAACCTCCCACATAGACAATAACATAATCATGAACATAAATAATCAATGTACAAAGTATAATCAAAAGATCCAAATAAGGGAAGAATAAATCATATATCATCAGAGTACGAAAGACAATCAAATGTCTAAATCATAAAGTAAAGTGAGGCGGAATCTCACTCTACAAACAGCGGAAAAGTAGATCACAAGTCAAAAGAAGATTACAACTGGTTCTAAAGACAAGAAAGAAAGATATAATCAAACTAAGCTAGAGTCTATTCTACTTTATAAAGAACGTCTTCATAAACATAGACTTCATTAATCACGCTCAGACGTTCCCACTCCACAGTAGGGCTAATCCTGGTACAAAGTAGGACCACTCGAGGAATCCTCAATGTAATCTTCATAGTTGCCAACACCTTGCGTGAAGTACGCTTCTTCCGTTTGCGCCATCCTCATATTGACCTTCATAGTCATTAATACCTGTAGAGTAATCTAACAAAAGATATTGTACAAAAAGGAGTGAGTTTCAAAGAAACCTAGTAAGGCAGTTAATCCATAATAACATAAATAGCAGGAATTCAAAGCAACATAAAATGCTATATGAGATGAAACACATGATGCATTATGATTCTAACTCTATATATGTTGGTATCTATTGGCAAACATGCTTTAAGTCATAGCACCGTACTTCTTTAGGAAGGTCTCATCACAACGCCTTTTGGTAGTGGGTCCGGCATCCCTCGGGACATTCCATGGCTGGGGGTTAAGTCACCACTCTCTCACATCACCATTGGTCTAAGTACCGACGCATGTCAGGGTTAAAGCCTAGCCAAATGCAAGTCTCCTACTTAGTTACATCAAGTCAGATCTAGATACGTCCATTCCTCGCCTTTGGCGATCCTTTCCGGCATCCTTCACACTAGAGTCCTCATAGTCCCTGACTACGGACTCATCAACCCTATAGGTCATCCACATATGGTAAACGGGAAGCTCTCACATCCCCTCATTGGTTGGTTACCGGTCTTGAGTACCCGTGAGCCCAAGTCTATCCATATGCAACCCTACCAATAAATGGCCCCCACAATGTGATTCCTGTCCTCTCATGGATTGGTTACCGGTCTTGAGTGCCCATGAATCCCCATTGCTACCACGGGTCGTTCGGTCTCAATACCCCTCCGATTAGGGTCTGACATAACAGGACATCCTAGCCAAACACTACTAGACAGCGCTAAATATGTCATCCAACAGTTTAGGAAGGTGTCCAAAGGGCATCTCCGGAAACATCCCATAATATTCCCGTAGTTGTTCAAGGACAGAAGTGTCAAAAGGACACCTCCCCTTTCCAAACCATACTTAATCATTCACAAACATAAATCCATCATATCACATATATGGTAACTTCTTATATGGAAAGAAATCAATAACAACATCCAAGTTGTATATAATTGGTAAGTAAATCATACATGAATCAATTAGCATAAACAAATAATGCTACAATAATCAAGGTAGTTGCATCAGTAGTATATCAGTGTAAGAATCTAATTAAGGAAATAAATCAAAGAGATTCCAATATAGAAACTAGATCATGCAATCTATGTAATTAAGGAAATAACCATCCTTACCTTATATAACTCGCAAAGGATCTTGGGGAATCAAGTAAGATCTTGTCTAAACTTGGAAAGAAAGTCCTAAACGAGTATATATAACATATAAGGAAAGATAACTAAAAGGAAGGAGATCAAATCATCCAAAACAGACCAAATATGAGGTTATTGTCCTCATTGATTGATTGATTGGTCTACTGCCTCGGCCGACCAATCAGTCGACCAACTGAGATAGTGGCCAACAAAATCAGAGATTTTTGAATACAAAACCAAATTTGGTGGTTCAAAAGGGTACCAAACAAGAGGGAAACTACAAGGATAGTATGCTAGTATATAGAGGACTTCAAAACTCTAATAATATCAAGTCTTCAAGTTACAAATTAGGAAACAAAAACTTACCATTATTAGACCAATCATGGTTCTTGAAGAATTCATAGCAAAATCATGGACGAGAAACTATAGGATGATGGATCACTAATCCGATAAAGAATTCATGAAAAGCATGCATAGATCTTCTAAAAAAATAGATCTAAGACTGAAGAACATCAATCTAAATAAGGAAAGAGAATAGATACATGTTTTCCTTCAAAAGCGAGTGATGATCTTGATGAAGATCATCCACCAAGCTTTAGATCCTTAGGAAAAGAGAGGGAATGAGTAAAGTGATAGTTGCAATAGAGATGCAACATCATCTCTACTGTCCTCAAATAGAAAAAGAAAAGTAATGAAGAATCAAAGAAAAACATAGAAGAGGATGATCACATACCTTTTTGTGTAAATGCAAGAGATTTGACGAAGATCCGTCAAGAGAATCACCAAGGATGCAAAGGAAATGACTTGTAGAGGGTTCTGGTTCGTTCCAAAGAGTTTGGAGGCAAAAGATACGAAGTAGACTTGAGATTGGACTTAAATAGAGCAAGCAAAGACCTAATCAGCAAATCAGATCTCATTGGTCGATTGATTGGTCGACTGGCCCAATCGACCAAGCAAGACAGCAAGTCCAAAATAGGGAATTGAAGGCTCAGATCAAATCCAAACATGAAGGGGTTTTGCACACACACTAACTGACTTACCTAGTAGGTAGAAATGCCTTCGAACCAAGTCAGAGAGTACTCCAAGTCCATCAACTAATTCCTTCTTCATCAGGGTGCAATTTCCATAAATGGAACACTGTCATCAACACTCATGGATTCTAAGCCAAACACCAAGTCTTCCACTGGGATGGCTCATAGTTGACTTCTTGCCTTACTTCGGGTTGTTGGACCTACAAACAACAGGGTTTCCGGGTCAAGGTTAGGGCTGGGTTTCACAATAGGTGTTCTGGGTTCTCTATGCATTGACGACGCATAGAAACGTGGAACACATTAAGTACACAAGCCAAAGATGTCAGAAGTGCCAACCGATATGCAACCAGTCCCACCTTCTCTATAATGTCAAAAGGACCAATATAACTTGGACTGAACTTCCCTTTGATGTTGAACCTCATCACGCCTCTTGTTGGTGAGACTTCAAAGAAGCCCTTACGCCTACTCGAAATTCCAGACCTGTCCTCCTTTATCTACATAAGACTTCTGCCTAGACTGAGCTGCCTTGATTCTTTCTTTAATTAGATCAGCCATAGTTTTTGTAGCTTCTATCAATTTAGGGCTCAGACTCGTTGTTTTCTAGCTTCATCCCAACTTTCCCATTCATGTCAACTACACAAGCACAAAGCATGTTTTCCAAGATTTGAATGGTTCTTTCAGATTGTCCCTCCATTTGGGGATGATGAGTTGTACTCAAACTCAGCTGGGTACCCAAAGCTTTTTGCAGACTCTTCCAAAATCTATTTTCCAAGATCTTCATCCACCAGTACACATATTCTTCCTTTGTACATTAGAGCATTATCGAAAGACAGAGAAAAATCAATCACCTCTTGAGAATCTATAGAAATATTCTCTAGCTTCTCTTGCAACAATGGATTCGAAGGCTGTAAGGTAATGATCCTATCTCTTATGGTAGGCCTTGCTGTCAAAGCGGCAAGGATTACCTCAGAACCTTCCGTTACAATCTCCAACTCCAAATTCATAATAGAGTTCAGAAAAGGCTTACTAATAACATTAAGATCAGTCACTCCTCGAGTGCTCTTCCTACTCAAGGCATCATCAACTACATTTGCTTTACCTGGATGGTACTAGATATCGCAATTGGAGTCCTTTACTAGCTCCAACCACCGACGTTGTCTCATATTCAACTCTTTCTGGGTGAAGATGTATTTCAAGCTCTTATGGTCGGTGAAAATGACTATCTTCTCTCCATAAAGATAGTGACGCCATATCTTCAAAGAAAAGACCACCGTAACCAACTCAAGATCATGAATGGGATTAATTGTGTTCATAATTCTTGAGTTCTCGTGATGTACAAGGTACCACTTTCCCATGTTGTAGTAACACACAACCAAGATCGATCTTCGATGCACCATGTAGACCGTCAATCCTCCAAAGTTATTAGGTGTAGTCAAAACCGGTGCATTGGTCAATCTCTTCTTCAACTTTTGGAAGTTCTTTTCATATGATTCACTCTACACGAACTTCATACCTTTCTTCATCAACCTTGTCACCAGGGCCGATAACCTAGAGAAGTTTCTCGTAAACCTCCTATAGTATCTGGCAAGTCCCAAGAAACTTCTAATTTCAGTAACTAACCTAGGTTGATCTCAATTTGCCACTGCCTTGACCTTATTTGGATCCACTTGGTTTCATTGCAGATACAACATAACCCAAGAACATTACTTGTGAAAATCAACACTCACACTTGGAAAACTTCGCATACAACATCTTCTCTCTCAACCTTTGCAAAGCAAACCATAAGTGTTCGCCATGCTCTTTCTCAACCTTAAAATAAATCAAGATGTTATCATTAAAACTATTATAAACTTGTCTAAGACATCATGAAATACCCTATTCATCAAATCCATGAAAGCGGTTGGTGCATTAGCCAGGTGTCCAAGTGATGCCATTTGGCCTTACAAATCCCAGCCACAAGACAATTTTAGAGAATATTGAGGCTCCCTTCAACTGATCAAACAAATCATCAATCCTTGGTAGAGGATATCTATTCTTAATAGTAAGCTTGGTCAACTCTTTATAATCAATACATAACATCATTGTGAAATCCAGCCCAAACCTAGCCAGGACACCCTATTTGTTTTGAGTGAAGAAAGGTTAGTTTAATGCTTGACCTTGAAGTTGGACCTTGATAACAGTGTTGCTACCCTTTGAAAGCCTTAGGAAGTCATGTCAAACCTTTCCTTAGGGTAAATCCAAGGTCCCGAATGAAGGAAGAAGTCTTTGTGGGCCCTCTCTATAGAAGACATGGTGTGTGTGTGACATCCAGCCCAAACCTAGACCAGGACACCCTATTTGTTTTGGGTGAAGAAAGACTTGTTTGATATTAGACCTTAAAGTTGGACCTTGATTTCAGTGTTGTTATCTTTGAAAGCCTTAAGAAGTCATGCCAGACCTTTCCTTTAGGGTAGACCTGTAATATTTGGCCTTATCCTAACCTTGGCCCGGTCCGGAATCTGTTATGTTTATAGGTCCGAAGACCCAAAGTGGGGGCAAAGAGACTTGTATACCTTTTTGGTTGATAATTTGGTGTCGGAACCCAAACCCTTGGACATTGACAATGATGCCCCTCACTTGAGAGCATTGTTAGTGTTAGTTTTGAATCTGCGCACAGAAGAAGGGTGAATTAGTTGAAATACCAAATGAACTCCTGTGCTCAATCGGATTATATTTCCCAAAACTAGACTTCTCGATGGACTTGTAGGAGAAGACCCCACTCAATTTGACCCCATATAGCTCTCCAAATCCCTGTCCGAAGTTGCTGAACTATGTCTGGCAAATCCTGCTTGCGCATTGAAGAAGGTGAGCTTAGTTGGTGGACCTAATGAACTCCCATGCTTGATCCAAAGGTATTTATGGAAACTAGACTTCTTTATTGACTTGTAGGAGAAAACCTCACTCAATTTGACATTGTATAGCCCTCCGAATCCCTGTTTGAAGTTGCTGAACTATTTCTGGATTTTCTGCTGAAACTTATTACCTGTTTTGGTCGATGCCATCAACCAAGACCATGACCAAAGTTACCCAGAATCGAGAAAAAGATCCTTTTTGGATATTCCTTCATCTATGTAAGTGAAACCTCAAACCTAGAACGATATTTTACTCATTTCAACACCTGAGAACGTGGGAAGGCTCCTCTTAGGCTCCTCTTTGGCTTGGGTGATGATCTTCTACAATAATCATTGTCTCTTTTCTCCAACTATCATCTTCCAAGGTATGGTTCTCTCTCTTGCTCTCTATTCTACTCACTTCCCTTCCTTTTTTACTGATGAGACCATGGCCAAGGTGCTGCAACCTTGCAAACACCTTGTCATGAACGTCTCTTCCCATTTATACTTGCTTTTCCTTCATTCTTGCTATGCCTCACTTGCATCTTGATCCTTACATATACATTACCATGATTCCTTGCTTAACAACTTGATTTCTTATACGAAACTGAGATGTGGAGTATGATTAGTCTAATCTCTGGTTTGCAAATGATTGTAATCATGTTCCTAACCTATTCCCCAACTAATTCTCTAACTTCCCTTTCAATTCCATCAATTTCTCATGAATGCTAGGATTCTTGTCTTTAGAACATAGGACCTCAATTTGGGGGTTTTCATTTGGACCATTGGATTGTGATAATACTTGCTAGGTAGTGTTCTACATTGTTATTAATCATCCCTCCAAGTTTTGGATCGATCCGAGCCCCGGAAGACCCATTTCGGACCAAAATCCCCAAAATCCACTATTCTGTCCCAAAGAGAATTTTAGTCGATCCTTTTGGTCGATACCATCGACCAAAGACCATCGACCAAACTTGTTGCTGACAGCAACCTTGCTCCGTTTTGATCCGTTCGACCTCCGATTTTCCCGATTTCTTTTCTAACCTTTCATTTATGTTTGTCTAGGGTCTTATTACCATCTTTGGATCATTCTTTTGAGATTATTGGATTATCATCATCGTGACTTAAGGTAAGAACGGTTGTTACCATAACTATATAGATTATGTGATTCTTGCTTCTATGTTAGAGACTTAGTAGATTTACCTTCTTTATCGTATTTCCTACAGTATATGACTGTTATAAGTACTTCAAGTATAGTAGTGCCATGTTTACATATTCTTTTGTTATCATGATTATGTGTTCTTAATAAATTCATATGTAACTGATCATGTCATGGTATGTATCTCTCTATATGATGAAATGTCATTTATGTATGGTATAATGGAATTGAGAATGTGATTGAATAGGTATGATTTGGGATTGGGGAATGTCCTATTGACATTTCTGTCCTTGGACATCGAAGGGAATAGTATGGGATGTTCTCCGAAGATGCCCATCGACGCTTTCCTGGATCATTGGATGACATACATAGGACTTGTTTAGATGTATGGCTAGGATGTCCCTGTCGTATCAGACCTGAATCGGAAGGGCATTGAGACCAAACGATCCGTGGTAGTGTATGCTTTGATGGGCGCTCTAGGCTGGTAACCAATCCGGTAGGGGACATAAACCATGCTACGGATACTCGAAAGGGGCCATTTATTGGTAGGGTTGCAAATGGCTAGACTTGGGCTCACGGGCGCTCAAGACAGGTAACCAATTCGTGAGAGGACGTGAGAGCTTCCCGTTTACTATTTGTGGATGACCAATAGGGTTGATGAGTCCGTAATCTGGGATTACGCTGACTCTAGTGTGAAGGATCGCCGGGGGCGAGAAATGGACGTATCTGGATCTGACTTGATACGATTGAGTAGATGACTTGCATTGGGCTAGGCTTTACTATGACATGCGCCGGTACTTATACCAAACAGTGATGTGAGAGAGCGGTGACCGATTCCCCTACCACAGTTTTTGAGATGACTTTACCGAACTTCCCTGGCAGACCCAAGATATCTTGTATGATTGAGGGGGCGTGACTGACAACCCAAATAAGTTTGGTGCTATGACTTAAATCATGTCTACCATAGAGACTAGCATACATAGAGTTAAAATCATAATTGCATCATGTGTTTCATATCATATTGCATCATGCTATGTTTTATATCATGTATCTATGTTATTGTGGAATAACCTGCCTTGCTAAGTTCTTTTGAACTCACTCCTTTTTGCAACATTTTTGTTAGACTCTACTGCAGGTATTACCACTGTTGACTATGACGGTCAACACTCTGAAGACCAAGTTAATGACCCGTACCCCACTGGTCACGGTGAACAAGTTGATAAAGACTAGTAGTCCGAGATTGGGACTTTTCTGGTGCAGTTTGGCCCTTGCACTTGTGTGCTAGTGTTGGGATACCGTCCCATTTTCTTTTTAAGCTTTTTGTTAATTTGTTGAGACCGTAGTTTAGTCTGTTCCCTTGTCATGTTGGGAACCGGTTGTAACCCTTAATTTTAGTCGATCTACCTTCCGCTATTATTATAGGATGGGTTTCCTCCCTCCTTTTCACACTTTGACTATTTGTCCTATTTGTATCATTTCCGCACTCTGATATTATTTGTGAAACCTTCTGAGATCTTTTCTAGACTTTTATTTTTAAATTATTTGAATACAAGGAATTATTCTTGCTTTTGATTATATTATTGTGCTAAGTGGCTATGATTGTTCCTAAACTTGATCGGCGGGACTGTGATTCACTCCCCGAGTAATCCAGATAGGGTAACCCCTTGGTGGATTTAGGGCAGGATGTGACAGTGTGACCCGAAACCCATGGATATTGTTGATGGTGCTCCCTACTTTGAAGCATTGTCAGTGTTTAGTGAGAAACTGCGCATCGAAGAGGGGTGAATTATTTGAAGTACTTAATGAACCCCCGTGCTCAATCGGAAGGTATTTCTAGAAACTAGACTTCTCGATTGACTTGTAGGAGAAAACCCCACTCAATTTGACCCCGTATTGCCCTCCGAATCCCTGTTCGAAGTTGCTGAACTGTGCATTGGTCGACTGGTTGGTCGATTGGGGCCAGTAGACCAATCAATCGACCAATGGTGTGTTAAATCCGAGAAAATCTTCAATTTAGGGTTTTCCACTCTCTATTTTACCCTACTTCGAGTTTCTTAGTTATGGCTGCCTCCCAAACACCCAGAGAACGTGAGAAGACCTTTCCAAAACTCTTTTCGGTGATTTCGAAAATTCCTCTGCAGATCTGAAGCCTCTCTTCTGTGATCTGACAATTCAAGGTTAGTATCTCTTCTGAATTCTAAATTATTCTTTCTTCGATCTTGTTCTTGATTGAGATTAGGAAGAAGATGCTGCATTCTTGCGACCATCCCTTCGTGATCTCATTCTATTCCTTGAGATCTATGATCATCGTCAAGATCTTAACCCTAGCCTGATAAATTTCTTGAAACCCTGACCTTGTATGATCTTTCTAGAAACCTTTGGTAACCTCCCATGCGAGGGAAACCTCATGGGTAATATTTATGTTAATCTAAACTTGGTTTTCAATGATTTTCTTGTTATTTTCTTGTTAGCAATCATTCCCTTTCATCCTGTGATCATAGCCTTTTCATGAGAGCCATAAGGTTGAAACCCTAGTTTCTTGGGTCAAATCAAGAACCCATCTTTTGACCATGATTTGATGTTTTTATCTTCCTAAATAATTCTAATACATTCTAGGAAGTTCCCCTTCGAATTTCGGATCAATCCGACTTCAAACGAAGAAGTTATGACCAAATCAGTTTCTGCAATTCCGTACTGACTCGGTTGGTCGACTGGGTCAGTAGACCAAGCACTCGACCAAAGGAGGCAGTAGCTTTGTTTTTCGCTCAATTTGATTCGTTTTCTCTTTGATCTTTTAGGTATCTTTCCTAATGTTGTATCTATGATTGTTAGGGGTTTATTTGCTAAGTTTGGAATCTCTCTCTTTGATCTTTGGATTATCTTCGGCAATAATCAAGGTAAGGACAATTATTTCATAATGACATAGATCACATACTCTTTGGTTTCTACTTTAAGAAACTCTGAGTTTATTTACTGTTCTTGTATTTTATACTTATGATGTACTACTGTAAGTACAGTAGCACTTTACTTATGTTTTCTTTTTCATTATTCAAGCTTATATGAATTGCTTATTACTATATTGTTTAATGATTTGATTATGCTTTTATATTCTCTTTTATATGATGAAGTGTTGATTGGATATGACATGACTGATCTGAGAATGTGTTTGATTAGGTATGGTTTGGGATTGAGAGGTGTCCTTTTGACACTTCTATCCTTGGACATTATCGGAAATAGTATGGGATGTTTCTGGGGTTGCCCATTGACGCTCTCTCGAATCATTGATTTTCATACCTAGGACTGTCTAGCAGTGTTTGGCTAGGATGTCCCCGTTATATCAGACCCAAATCGGAAGGGTATTGAGACCGAACGACTCGTGGCAGCAATGGGGATTCACGGGCGCTCAAGATCGGTAACCAACCAGTGAGAGGACGGGATTCACATTGTGGGGGCCATTTATTGGAGGGTTGTATATGGATAGACTTGGGCTCATGGGCCCTCAAGACCGGTAACCAACCTGTGAGGGACATGAGAGCTTCCCGTTTACCATATGTGGATAACCAATAGGGTTGATGAGTCCGTAGTTACGAAGATCTAGGTGATGATTCCTCATGTGATCATGTTACATACCATGATTAGCCCGACCGTGGAGTGGAAGCGACCGTGCCTGATATCTGAAGTTTATACTTATAAGGATGTTCTTTATAAAGTAGAAGACTCTTTAGTTTAGTTTGATTTTCATTTCCTTACTTTCCTTTGAGAACAGTTGTAATTTCTCTTTTGACTTATGAGCTACATTCCGCTGAAACTATGGAGTGAGATTCTGCCTCACTCTACTCCTTTTTGATTATATACACATTTGGTATCATTTTCCGCACTCTGATTATATTTTTATTTTCTTTCCTTATCTGGATCTCTTGTTTGTATTAGTTGTCTTTTGAATTGGTATCTTGTTAATTCACACTCTGAAATTCTTAGTGATCCTTCTGAGATCTTTTCTTGAATTTTATTTTTAACTTATTAGAATACAATGATTTGTTCTTGCTTTTGATTATGTTATTGTGCTAAATGGATATGATCGTTCCTAAACTTGATCTTTTGGGCTGTGGATCACTCCCTTGAGTAACCCAGATAGGGTATAGGTTGGGTGTATTTGGGCGGAATGTGACACTCATACTTCCATCCTTCCTCTTCACGAACAACACTAGAGCTCCTCTAGGAGATACACTAGGTTGGATGAAATCTCTCCCTAGTAACTCTTTTAGTTGGCCTTGAAGTTCTTTCAACTCCAAGGGTTCCATCTTGTATGGTGCTTTGGATACAAGTGCAGCTTCAGGTTCCAACTCAACGGCAAACTCTAACTCTCTTCCTGGGGTTTTCGGGTAGTTCATTAGGAAAACGTCCTTGAAGTTCTTCACTGCTTCAACGTCTTTAATGATCTTCACTTCCTTCTTTTCTTTTATGGAAGCCCATAGTTTAGCACCCCCACTAGTTCCTCTATTTGGAGTGCCACCACTATCACCTTCCCCACAATGTTTTCCCAAACCACCTTGGAATTTGAAAACACGACCATCAACGGGATGAAATTGAACTTTCTCCTCAGAACATGAGATGACTGCCTTGTGAGCTGTCAACCAATCCATGTCTAAGATTGCACTAAAATCCTTCATATCCAACTTCACAAGTGCACAAGTCCAAGACATCCATCTCTTGTATCAAACTCTAGCAAACCAAAAGAAGCACATGAAAGGATTCCCAAAAGTTTTTTTTTTTAATTTATTTATTATTTTTTATATTTGTTATATTTTATTTTAGGGGGACAGGGGGGTCTCTAAAATTAGGGGCCCAAAAAATTTCAAATTATTTATTTATTTATTATTATTTTTTTAAATACCATGGGGGGGGGGGGGGGAGGGTTGGGCCGGTCGATTGACTCGATTGTCCACCCACCCGGTAGGTCTCGGGAATCAAAGACTCGCCAAAAGGAAAACGTTTTTTCCCTTTTTTTTTTTGGGAAACTTTCCTGTGTGGGTGGCGCGCAGCCTCTGTGCTAGCGCGCGGCTTTTGCGCGTGCAACATGCATGCGCGCCCAAATAGCCCAAAAGCACATTTAAAAAAAAAAAAACTTTTCAACCCTTTTTACCTTCTCTCCTGCTTTGGGGGGGAGTTCTTCTACACTTCTAGCTCAAATATAACCATGTGCGATGCTTGAACGCAAGGTTTGATAGCATTTTCTCATGAAACCCAAAAGTAAACTCTCCCCACACACCATCTTCACTTATACGTGGGATATGCCCATTGATCTCACACATATCACTCAATGTGCAGCACCCCGAGGTATCCAACCTTGGGTACGGGTGTCTCTTGACCCATATCTTTAGACACTTCGGGGTGGATCTCACCAGCACAAAGAAATTGAGGGAGAAAATTTTGAAAGAACTTCCTTCGTTCGTATAAGCTTCCGCCACCACCCAAACACTAGCGACCTCGGTTCAAAATTCTACCATTGCAAATGCCCCAGGTTACTTAACTCGACTTTATTATGTTTCGAACACATGTTTTATTATGTGTGTTTGTCCATGCTCTTTCGCTTGATATTGGGTTATGATATTTTAAAATCTAAGTATTTTATCAATTATGCACTTTAGTATTTCATATGGTTTATTGTGGTTTATGCTTTTGTTTATTTAATGACCTTCATGACTTTGTGTTTCATATACTTATTGTATCTTATTCCAGTTGGATTCATTATGCAACTCTTAAGATCAAATTTTTTTAAGTTCATGTTGAGCCTATTATTCACTTCTATTTAGTAGAGTCATTTATGGATCGATGACTCAGGATGCCCTTACTGTATCATATAATGTTAGGACTTGTATAAACCAAGGCTCTGATACCACTTCTATAACACCCCACCGAGCTAGATTTGGGCATTCCTGAATACCCATGGGGGTGATACACCACAAGACCTAGGTTCAGTGACAATTCCATACAATGTATGATATTGTAAAATCAAACGGACTAGAATAAATCAAGTTTCACATATAAAGCTATCAAATATGAAATAATGATTACAATCATCCCTTACCTTGAATCAAAAGGGTATAACATCAGAGTTTTGAAAAGAAAAGAGAGTAATTTTCATTGCAATGGAAAACTAAACTAATTCTCTAATGGGATCCAATTCCATAATAACAGTCTTAACACTGGCATGAAGCTACATGCGTGTCCACTTCTTCTTCGGTCACTCCTTCAAGAAGATATGTCGGCAACGAATTTTCCATTTGGAAGAAGTCCTCATAACTTGTAGTATAATCTAATAGAAAAAGATATATAAAGAGGAATGAGTTCAACAGAACTCAGTGAGGTCAACTCAACATCATATCCTGCATTCATTCACAAGATTCCACATCACCATATAACATGAATATCGATAATGTAATTAATGATAATGATATGATATATGAATAATTAAGATATTATACTCCTAACTCTATCACGAGTCTCTATGGTAGACGCACATTAAGTCATACACCAGTCTTCTTTGGGCGATCTTAATCACGCTTCCCTCATGGCACTCAAGCACGTCTATTGGGTTCTCTGTGGTTGTTGGATAAAGTCTTGTCAAGCCATGGTTAAGGATTAGGTCACCACTCTATCACATCACCATTGATATGAGATCCGGCGCGTGTCTAGGATAATCCCAGGCCCAATGCAAAGTCAAGGTCTCGTACTACATGTAGTATATATACTTCCCCTATGACACCAACCAACTTGTTTCAATATCCAATATCTCCCCTCATGCCCAATGCCCTGTTGGTTCGATATTTTCCCACCGATGAATGGAATCCTGAACGGGAATGAGGTCACCTAACCAAACACTTCTAAACATGCCCTAGATATGTCAACCAATAATCAAGGAAAGCGCCAAGGGCACCATAGGAATGCATCCCATACCGCCTCCTCTTGTGTCCTATGACAGAAACGCCAAAAGGGCATTCTCCATTCCCAATCACGATCTAAGCAATCACATAATGTCACTAGGGCAATGGATGAACCCACAACCCTAGGTAAGCAACATAAAATAAAAGGAGTAATTTAATTCAACATAATCTATATATTTTCATATCATTAATTTAGGATTCAACAAGAAAAACTCAATCCATTCAATCTCATCCATCTCATACATTCTCATATCACTATTCAAAGATATTAAAAAATAGAACACATAATCACAAGATAATACTAAATCAAGTCAAGATATCAATAATAAAAATTAATTGACATAATTAAACATGCAAGATAAGGTTAAGTATATTCCTCACCTTCCACTTGGTTCTTTTCTCCAAAGTCCAAGAATTCACTTCCACAAATTGGTGATTAAAGATATATAAACCTATTCATGAAAGAGAATTAATTATAAAAAATTAGAGTCAATTTGGGTTTTGAAGAATATCCCAAAATCTTCCTACGAAAACAGAATCCTGACCACTAGTTTAAAAAGGGTAGTTCTCAACCTCACTAGTGAATGGTCTCTAATTCGCCACCGATTCGAATTCTAATCAAAATGAAACTTTAGGAAAGTCTAATTGGCCAAAAAAGGATCCTACGGGTACCTTCAATTTGATCTAATTTGAAAAATATCAAAAAGCCCCAAATTGGCACTCCTAAATCACTCGTGGGTGACCTGGAGAGTCAAAATGCAAAATCTTTCACAAGGGGACAAACCATTACTCTCATACTCTAAGGGAAACATTAATACAAGAAAAGATGAGCATCCAAGATACCAAACACTCTTCCTTTTCAAGATCCCTCAAAAGAAGAGAAGAGAAATTACTCTCAAAACCATGCATAAGAGAAGGATTAAAGAAAACTAACATTTCCAAGTAATTTTGCAAAGATTCGAATCACCAAAAACCTTCGGAAGGATGGGAACCGCTCTTTGCGGTTACGGGTGAGGTAAAACATAAAATAAGGCTTAAAAACCCGGATTTCCGTTTTTGCCCCTAAACAAAAAATGGGGTGGGAGGGTTGGTTCACCCAACCGGCCCAACCTACCGTCCATGGTTGGACCCCAAATGGACTCCGAATTTGGTGATTTTTAACTCGTTAGAAAGGTCTTTCGACGATTTTCAATTTGATACCTTATTTGCATCAATCGGATTCTCTATCGTTGATCTATGGACGTTCCAAAATCATCCTTTTTACACCATTGTGATTAATCTTCTCTTTTCACTTAAACTCTAGGAGAGTTGTTGAGTCATCACAAGGGTCATCCGCCAACATTGGTTCCATTTCCAATCCTTCGGGGCAATCCTGACAGATCATTTGGAAACATATCAGCAAATTCACAAGCGACCTTGACTTCTTCAAGTCTCTGCCCTTCTTTGACCTTGCTTCCAGGTGAAGCACTTTCCACCAAAGCGTGGACTTGCATTAAAGAGGTCAAAGTTTTCTTGCTAACTCTTCCCTTTTCGCCTTGGAACTCAAAAACTGAATTTCCTTCCTTTCGAAACTGAATCTTCTTCGAAGAGCACAAGATTATAGCATTGTAGGATGTCAACCAATCAATTCCCAAGATTACATCAAAATCCTTCATATCAAACAACACTAGATTTGCCTTCAAGTTCTTTCCACAAATTAACATAGGACATTCTTTTAACACTTTATCTAGTTTAACAGCAGACCCAATAGGTGTACTAATCAACAAACAACTAGATAAACACCGGGGTGTTAGGTTAGTCTTCAAAGCAAAAGTAGCTGACATGAACGAATGAGATGCACCCGTATCAAACAAAACAAATGCTGGAAATGAAGCAACTAACAATGTACCTATAACAACATCATGGCAGGGATCTTGCTCAACACCAGATATGTTGAATACTCTGCCAGAGGGAGGGGCAGCGGCACTTTTCATTGCAGGCACCAAGGGCTGGGTAAGCTTCTTCGGGCACTGTTTAGCATAATGACCAGGCTGCTTGCAGAAATAGCAAATCGACTCTCTTGGTGCAACAAGGGGTGCTACTGCTGGAGGTCTTTGGAATGTAGGTCTAGGATTCACCATCCCAGGCCAAGGCGGATGCACAACTCCCAAAGGTCTAACACCATTGGACTGACCATGCTGGCCCACAGGAACAAAACTGGAACTCTGGCCAAAACTCCTTGGTTAGAAGGCAGGAGCAGGGTAAGGAGCAGGTCTAGCAAAGCGCCGATCAGTGCGGTCCACATAGCAAGGGTGCCTAGGCTGCAAGGGTCTCTGTACTCGAGCATTTTCCTTCTCATTATTTCGAACTTATTCGAGTTTTGAACAACCTGAGCATAACCTTCCGGGGGTAAGACTGTGAGGTACGCCTTGATAGAAGGCCGCAATCCCTTGAAAAACTTTTTTGCCTTTGCATCGTCGGACTTGATGGATTCGGGGGCGAAGAAGAAAAGTTCTTCAAACCTCTGCTGGTACTCCAACACTGACAAAGTACCTTGCACTAAAGCCATGGACTCGGCTTCTTTGGCATCTTGTACGGACTCAAGAAAATAATTCTTGCAAAAAGCTTCCTTAAACTTTTCCCAGGAGACAACACAGCATTGAGATTCTCAAGAATGGGCTTGGTGGAGGTCCACCATGCATCAGCCTCGTGCTAAAGCTTCTACTCGGCAAACAACACTTTCTGCACATCAAAACATTGCAAATGTCTAAAAGCCTTCTCCAATTCTCAAAGCCACTTGTTTGGAAAGAGGGAGTCCTTTGTTACTCCAGTGAATGTCGGTACTTGTAACTTTAGGAAACTCTCCATCAAACAGGTGTGGGGTGTCACATCCACCCAGCCAGTACCCCATCTGGCATACCCGAGAATGTGATCCATAGTCCAAGGATAAAAAATCGAGGGACCATGCCTCCCACATACACGATAACATAATCATGAACAATAATAATCAAGGTAAAAACAACTAATACTATTTATCATGAATAAGGTAAGATTCCATAAATCAGAGTGCGCAAAAGCAGATAATATCAAGGTGTAAATGTGATCATAAAGGTGAGAGGATATATGAAAATCACCCTCTCCAAGTAGCGGAAATGAAGTATGATTAAGTTAATTACAAGTTCAAGTATCAAAAGATAATCGAAAAACAAGTTAGTTACATGACCAAAGGTTCCATAAATAGACCAGGGAAATGGGGCACTAAGCTAGGGTTTCTTCTGTCCTAATGATGGTCTCCTCAATGGTGTGGATGAAGAAAGCCCAGCTCTGCCGCTCCCGCACTATCCTGGGGCTAACCTTGGTACGAATAGTAATCCTCCCCGGCACCAATACTCTGATCTTCACCGAAGATACCACCCGAAGGGTAGTATGCGGGATCAAAGTCCATCTCGAAGGGGGTGCCATCATAATCTTTGGTACCTGTAGGATAATCTAAAAACATTTGTACAAAAGGAATGAGTTCGAAGAACTCAGCAAGGCAGTTATTCCATAATTAAAATGATACATATACAAACATAACATAATGCGATGTGATATGGAACATATGATGCAAATATGATTCTAACTCTATGGATGCTAGTCTCTATGGTAGACATGCTTTAAGTCATAGCACCATACTTCTTTGGGTGGTCAGTCACTCCCCCTCAATCATACAAGATATCTTGGGTCTGCCAGGGAAGTTCGATAAAGTCATCTCAAAAACCATGGTAAGGGAATCGGTCACCGCTCTCTCACATCACCGTTTGGTATAAGTACTGGCGCATGTCACAGTAAAGCCTAGCCCAATGCAAGTCATCTACCCAGTCGTATCAAGTCAGATCCAGAAATGTCCATTCCTCGCCCCCAGCGATCCTTTCCGGTATCCTTCACACTAGAGTCAGCGAAATCCCAAATTTTGGACTCATCAACCCTATTGGTCATCCACAAATAGTAAACGGGAAGCTCTCACGTCCTCTCACGGATTGGTTACCGGTCTTGAGCGCCTGTGAGCCCAAGTCTAGTCATTTGCAACCCTACCAATAAATGACCCCTTTCGGGTATCCGCAGCATGGTTTATGTCCCCTACCGGATTGGTTACCGGCCTAGAGCGCCCATCAAACCATACACTACCACGGGTCATTCGGTCTCAATGCCCTTCCGATTCGGGTCTGACACAACAAGGACAATCCTTGCCACTCAACTAGACAATCCTATGTATGTCATCCAATAACCCGGGAAAGTGTCTGTCACATCCTACCAGCCGGTACCCTATCTGGCATACCCGAGAGTGTGATCCACAGCCCGAAGATCAGGTATCGAGTAATCAACCTCCCACATAAACAATAACATAATCATGAACAATCATAAAAAAGTGCGGAGGATAAACCATAGATCCAATAAGGAAAGAATGAATCATATATAAATCAGAGTACTAGATATAATCAGAGTGTCAAAAACAGATATGTAAAGTGAGGCAAAATCCCACTCTACAACCAGCGGAAAAGTAGCTCTAAAAGAGAATAAACTAGACTAAATCTAATCCCAGTAGCAAGTACAATGGGTAACTAAATTGTTCTCCACTTTATAGACAACATCCCTATAAGTATAAATCTCATAAACAGCACAAGGACGCTTCCACTCCATGGTCGGACTAAGCATCGTACGGAGCATAACCACTCGCGGGATCTTCGAGTGTAATTGTTGTAACCGCAATCACCTTCCCGGAGATATGCCTCATCGCCTTGCGCTTCTTCATAGGGACCGTCATAATATTCGACATGCAGAATAGTCTAACAAACATTGTACAATAAAGGAATGAGTTTCAAAGAAACTCGTAAGGAAGTTAAAATCCATAATAACATAAATGGCAGGATTTCGAACAAACATAAATGCAATATGATATGAGACAAGCAATGAATGAATGAATCTAACTCTATGTATGCTGGTCTCTATTGGCGTACATGCTTTAAGTCATAGCACCGTACTTCTTTAGGAAGGTCTCAATCACTCATCATCATTTGGTAATGGGTCCGGCATCCCTCGGGACATTCCATGGCTGGGGGTTAAGTCACCACTCTCTCACATCACCATTGGTCTAAGTACCGGCGCATGTCAGGGTAAAACCTAGCCAAATGCAAGTCTTCTACTTAGTTACATCAAGTCGGATCCAAATACGTCCATTCCTCGTCCCCGACGATCCTTTCCGGTATCCTTCACACTAGAGTCCTCATAGTCCCTGACTACGGACTCATCAACCCTATTGATCATCCACATATGGTAAACGGGAAGCTCTCACGTCCTCTCACGGGTTGGTTACCGGTCTTGAGCGCCCGTGAGCCCAAGTCTAACCATATGCAACCCTACCAATAAATGGCCCCCACAATGTGATTCCTGTCCTCTCACGGGTTGGTTACCGGTCTTGAGCGCCCATGAATCCCCATTGCTACCACGGGTCGTTCGGGTCTCAATACCCCTCCGATTAGGGTCGACATAACAGGACATCCTAGCCAAACACTACTAGACAATCCTAGATATGTCATCCAACAGCTTTAGGAAGGTGTCCAGAGGGCATCTCCGGAAACATCCCATAATATTCCCGTAGTAGTCCAAGGACAGAAGTGTCAAAAGGACACCTCTCCTTTCCAAACCATACTTAAGCATACACATGCATCAATTCATATCATCACATATATGGTAACTTCATATATGGAAAGAAATCAATAATTGCAATCACCTTGTATATAATTGGTAAGTAAATCATACATGAGTCAATTCAATATGAATAAGTAATGCTACTGTAATCAAAGTTATGCAACAGTAGTATATCATTGTAAGAATCTAATTAAGGAAACATATCAATGATATTCAAATATAGAAACTAGATTCATGCTATCTATGCAATTAAGGAAATAACCATCCTTACCTTTTATAACTCGCAAAGGAATCCTAAGAAATCAAGTAAGATCTTGGCAAACTTGAGAAGAAGGTCCTAAACAAGTGCATACAACATATTAGGAAAGATCCCTAACAGAAAAGATACCAAAACATCCAACACGGACCAATTCTGGGAGTTGCTTTGTACTCATTGGTCGAGTGGATTGGTCGATCGGTCCAGTCGACCAATCAATCGACCAATGCGAGACGATAAGCCTAAAAAAAACAGAGTTTTAAGATATGAAATCCGAATTTGGTGGTTCAAAAGGGTACTAATCAAGGGGTAAACTACATCAGTAGTATCCTAACATATAGGGGACCTCAAAACACTAATCAAATCAAGCCATCAAGATCCAAATTAGGAAACAAAAAGTTACCATAATTAGATCAACCATGGATCTTGAAGATTCAAGGTAGAAATTAAAGACAAGAACAATAGGAGGATGGATCATTGCTTCAGGTAAAGGTATCATGAAAAGCATACTTAGATCTTCAAGGAAATAGGCTTAAAAGCATAAATCTAAGTAAGGAAACAAAACCTACCATATATGTAACTATCATGATTCATGAAGAACACATAGTATGGTAGAAGAGAACAACTAGAGATTGATAGATCATGGATCATGAAAAGAAAACATAGCAATTGACTACTAACATGATCAATATAGAAGATCCAAGGAGATCAGAATTCAAATCAGAAGTTAAACAAAAACTAGATCATGGTTTGATCATGATTCCTTCAAAAGCTTGCAATGATCATGGTTAAGATCATTGTTCTAGCCATTAATCCTTAGGATGATCATGAGAGACAAGTCCAGAGATGTTTGCAACAGAGAATGCAGCATCTCCTCTACTGTCTCAACTCAAAAAGGAAAGAAAATCAGAGATGGAGGAGAAGAAGAGAGTATAGACATACCTTTTGATGCAAAAGGAAGAGTTTCGACGAAGATCCGTCAAGAAAATCACCAAGGATGCAAGGGAGATGACTTGCAGAGGTCTTTGGTTCGTTCCAAAGAGTTTGGAGGCAGCAAATATGAAGTAGACTCGAGATTGGACTTAAATAGAGCAAGCAAGACCTAATTGCCAAAGACAACACTCATTGGTCGAGTGGATTGGTCGACTGGTCCAGTCGACCAATCAGTCGACCAATGCTGACAGCAATTCCAAAACAGGGAATTGAAGACCCAGATCAAATCCAATCCTAAAGGGGTTTTGCACACATAACAAATGACTTACCTAATAGGTAGAAATGCCTTCAAACCATGATAGAGAGCACTCCAAGTCCATCAACTAATCCGATCTCCATCAAGATTCAGTTTCCATAAATAGAACTTCATCATCAACTCTCATGGATTCAAAGCCAGACACCAAGTCCTCCACTGGGATGGCCCAAAGCTGACTTCTTACTTTACTTCGGGTCACTGGACCTACAAATAACAAGGTTTCCGGGTCAAGGTTAGGGCTGGGTTTTACAGTGTCGATAGGCACCTTCGGAGAACATCCGATACTATTCCCTCCGATGCCCAAGGAAAGAAGTGTCAATAGGACACTCCCCAATCCCAAGTAATACATAGGCAATCACATATTCAAATTCATCATTTCTCATGCATCCAATACATCTTCAGAATAAAAGTTACATCATGATATTGAAATGAATCATCATAGATATAAGTAATCAATAATAATTTATCATGACAAGAGTATAAGAATTCCGATGCTACTGTCCTAACACATGTATAACAGTCTTACAATAATTAAAAGAAATCAAGAGATTCTATTCTTTAAGTAAGAACACAATTCATAAGTTGATGACCTATATTGTTTATGGAGATAACCATCCTTACCTTGGGTTGAGTTGATGATGAATTGAGAATACCAAGAAATGGTCCAAAAGAATTGTTAAAACCCTAAACAAACATCAATAATAAGTTAGAGAAGAAATCAGAAAGATCAGATGTGAAATGGGTCTAAACTGGCTAAAGTTGCTATCAGCAACAACTATGGTCGATGGTCTTTGGTCGATGGCATCGACCAAAGAGGATTGACCAAAATTCTCTTCGGGACAAAACAGTGGATTTTGGGGGTTTTCATCCGAAATTGGTTTTCCGGTGTTCAGATCAATCTGAAACTTGGAGGAATGCTTAAGAACAGTATGAGGACAATATAAATCAAGAAAACAACATAATCCAATGGTCTAAATAGAAAGCCCCAATTTGAGCTATCAAGTTCAACTAACAAGCATCATGGCATGGTTTGGGATTGATTGCATTGACATAGAAATGGCATGAAATAGCTAGGGGAACTTATAGAAATTCGTTTGGAATCAAATAATAGTGATAAACATGAACATAGCATACCAAACAACTCAATTTTGTACAAAATGACATGATATTGAGAAGAAAATCAAGAAATACATATGCTAGGCTTGAGATGGGGGCATAGCATCAATAGATGGCTAAGGAAATCATAGGTTAAGCATGAGTGGACACTTGGAGTGATGGTTGCAAGGTTGCAGCATCATCTCCAATGTCTCAACAGCAAGAGAGGAATAGAAAAGAATAGAAAAAGGTAGAGTAAAGAGTGGAATGATGATTCATACCTTGATGTTGAAGATGGAGGCAAGAATCAACAATAAACAATGTGTTTTTGGTGGAGTACCCTTCACATATACCTAGGAGTTGCTTTGGGAAGCTCTCCCCACGTTTTCAGGAGTGAAAATGATTGCAATCGGGCTCAAGGCTCGAGGTTATAATAATTAGAAAAGAGAATATTCCATGGAATCATTAACTTGGCTGACTGGGAAACTTTGGTCGATGGTCTTTGGTTGATGGCATCGACCAAAGAGGATCGACTAAAATATTTTTCAGCAAAAAACAGGTTTAGTTCAGCAACTTCAAGTGGGGTTTTGAAAGGCTACACAAAGTCAAATTGAGTGAGGTTTTCTTCTACAATTCAACCAAGAAGTCTAGTTTCGGGAAATACCTTCGGATTGTGCACGGGAGGTCATTAAGTAGTTCAACTAAATCAATCTTCACCGATGCGCAGACTTTCCTAAAACACTGACAATGCATTTAAGCAAGGGGTATCATCGTCAATGTCCATGGGCTCGGTCTCCACATCAAAGTTATCAATTAGAAGGGTCCACAAATCTCTTCTACCACCGCTTTGGGTCTTCGGGCCTAAATACAACAGTGGATCTGGGTTAGGGTCAGGGTTAGAATAGGGCTGGATATTACATTCTCCCCCCCTTAAAAGAAATTTCGTCCTCGAAATTGAAAGCGTACCTGTGCTTCCAAAAAGATGAGGAAACTTCTCCTTCATGTCATCTTCTTTCTCCCATGAAGCTTCTTCGGGGGTACGGTTCTTCCATCGAATCTTTACCAAAGGGATGGTGCGATTCCGCAACCGCTTGTCCTTTCTATCTAGGATCTCGGCTGGTCCTTCATCGTAAGAAAGATCGGCACTAAGTCCTTCGGGTTCTTGCTGTAGTATGTGCTATGGGTTCTCTATGTACTTTCGAAGCATTGAAACATCGAACACATTGTGAACTCCAGCAAGAGATGGAGGCAAGGCCAAGCGGTATGCTACAGGTCCAACCTTCTCCAAAATTTCAAAAGGTCCAATGAAGCGGGGGCTAAGCTTTCCTTTCACATTGAATCTCGTCACCCCTTGCATAGGTGATACTTTGAGGAAAACTTTCTCTCCGATTGGAAATTCTAAGTCGGTTCTTCTCTTGTCGGCATAAGATTTCTGTCTAGATTGAGCAGACTTGATCCTTTCTCTAATCATGTCAACCATATCACTTGTAGCTTCAATCATATCTGGACCCAAGACTTTCCTTTCACCAGTCTCAGTCCAATACAAAGGCGTCCTACAAGTGTTACCATACAAAGCCTTAAACGGAGCCATGCCTATTGTTGCTTGATAACTGTTGTTATAGGCAAACTCAACTAAGGCTAAATGTTCATCCCAATTTCCACCCATGTCTACCACACAAGATCTAAGCATGTCTTCCAGTATATGAATTGTCCACTCAAATTGTCCATAAGACTGTGGATGATGAGCAGTTGTAAAACCCAGCCCTAACCTTGACCCGAAAACCTTGTTATTTGTAGGTCCGATGACCCGAAGTAAAGTAAGAAGTCAGCTTTGGGCCATCCCAGTAGAGGACTTGGTGTCTGGCTTTGAATCCATGAAAGTTGATGATGAGGTTCTATTTATGGAAACTGAATCCTGATGAAGATCTAATTAGTTGATGGACTTGGAGTGCTCTCTATCTTGGTTTGAAGGCATTTCTACCTATTAGGTAAGTCACTTGACTTGTGTGCAAAACCCCTTTAAGATTGGATTTGATCTGGACCTTCAATTCCCTGTTTTGGTCTTGTTGTCATCAAGCATTGGTCGGTGATTGGTCGCTGGGCGATCGACCAATCCACTCGACCAATGAGTCCTGTCTTTGGCAATTAGGTTGTTCTTGCTCTATTTAAGTCCAATCTCGAGTCCACTTCGTATTTGCTGCCTCCAAACTCTCTGGAACGAACCAAAGACCTCTGCAAGTCATCTCTCTTGCATCCTTGGTGTTTTCTTGACGGATCTTCGTCAAAACTCTTCTTTTTGCATCGAAAGGTATGTCTACTCTCTCTTCTTCTCCTCCACCTTTGTTTTTCTTTCCTTTTTGAGTTGAGACAGTAGAAGAGATGCTGCATTCTCTGTTGCAAACATCTCTGAACATGTTCTCATGATCATCCTAAGGATTTGAGGCTAGAACAATGATCTTAACCATGATCATTGCAAGCTTTTGAAGGAATCATGATCAAACCATGATCTAATCTCTGTTAAACTTCTAATCTGAATTCTGATCTCTTTGGATCTTCTATGTTGATCATGTTAGTAGTTAATTACTGTGTTTTCTTTCCATGATCCATAATCTATAGATTTCTAGTTGTTCTCTTCTACCATACTATGTGTTCTTCATGATGCATGGTAGTTACATATATGGTAGGTTTTATTTCCTTATTTAGATTTATACTTCTAAGCCTTATTCCATGAAGATCTATGTATGTTTTCATGATACCATTACCGAAAGCAATGATCCATCCTCCTATTGTTCTTGTCTTTGTTTTCTATTTCAAATTCATCAAGATCCATGGTTGATTTAATTATGGTAACTTTTTGTTTCCTAATTTGGATCTTGATACCTTGATTGGATTAGTGTTTTGAGGTCCCCTATTTGTTAGAATACTACTGATGTAGTCTACCCCTTGATTAGTACCCTTTTGAACCACCAAATTCGGATTTCATATCTTAAAACTCTGATTTTATAGGCTACTGATTGGTCGACTGGACCACTCGACCAATCCACTCGACCAATGAGTACAGCAACTCCAGATTTGGTCTGTTTCGGATGTTTTGATATCTTTTCTGTTAGGGATCTTTCCTAATATGTTGTATATACTTGTTTAGGACCTTCTTCTCAAGTTTGCCAAGATCTTACTTGATTTCTTAGGATTCCTTTGCGAGTTATAAAAGGTAAGGATGGTTATTTCCTTAATTACATAGATAGCATGAATCTAGTTTCTATATTTGAATATCATAGATATGATTCCTAAATTAGATTCTTACAATGATATTCTACTGTTGCATAACTTTGATTACAGTAGCATTACTTATTCATATTAAATTGATTCATGTATGATTTACTTACCAATGTTATACAAGTGATTGAAATTACTGATTTCTTTCCATATATGAAGTTACCATATATGTGATGATATGAATTGATGCATGTGTATGCTTAAGTATGGTTTGGAAAGGAGAGGTGTCCTTTCGACACTTCTGTCCTTGGACTACTACGGGAATATTATGGGATGTTTCCGGAGATGCCCTCTGGACACCTTCCTAAACTGTTGGATGACATATCTAGGATTGTCTAGTAGTGTTTGGCTAGGATGTCTGTTATGTGGGACCCTAATCGGAGGGGTATTGAGACCGAACGACCCGTGGTAGCAATGGGGATTCATGGGCGCTCAAGACCGGTAACCAACCCGTGAGAGGACAGGGAATCACATTGTGGGGGCCATTTATTGGTAGGGTTGCATATGATTAGACTTGGGCTCACGGGCGCTTAAGACCGGTAACCAACCCGTGAGAGGACGTGAGAGCTTCCCGTTTACCATATGTGGATGATCAATAGGGTTGATGAGTCCGTAGTCCGAGTTGGTCGGTGCCATAGGATACGCTGTTTCTAGTGTGAAGGATACCGGAAAGGATCGTCAGGGACGAGGAATGGAAGTATCTGGATCGACTTGATGTAACTAAGTAGAAGACTTGCATTTGGCTAGGTTTTACCACGACATGCGCCAAGACTTATACCAAATGGTTGTGAGAGAGTGTGTTGACTTAACCCCCTGCCATGGTTTGTCTGAGGGATGAAGGACCCATTACCAATCGGCTGCTCAAGACCGGTGAAATGATCCGTGAGAGAATCCAAGATATCTTAAATGGTTGAGGATGTGAGTGGATTTTCCTAAAGAAGTACGGTGCTATGACTTAAAGCATGTCTGCCAATAGAGACCAGCATACATAGAGTTAGATTCATTCATTCATTGCTTGTCTCATATCATATTGCATTTATGTTTGTTACGGAATTCTGCCATTTATGTTATTATGGATTTTAAGCGCCTTCTTGAGTTTCTTTGAAACTCATTCCTTTATTGTACAATGTTGTTAGACTATCCTGCAGTCTCGAGTACTATGACGGTCCCTATGAAGAAGCGCAAGGCGAAGAGGCATATCTCCGGGAAGGTGATTGCGGTTACCACAATTACTCTGAAGATCCCGCAAGTGGTTATGCTCCGTACGATGCTTAGTCCGACCATTGAGTGGAAGCGTCCTTGTGCTATTTATGAGATTTACACTTACAAGGATGTTGTCTATAAAGTGGAGAACAATTTAGTTACCCAATGTACTTGTTCTTTGGGATTAGGTTTTGTCTAGTTTATTCTTTTAGAGCTACTTTTCCGCTGGTTGTAAAGTGGGATTTTTGCCTCGCTTTACTTATCTCGTTTGATACTACGATTATATTTATTATTCGATTCATTTATGATTCATTCTTTCTTTATTGGATCTATGATTTATCTTCCGCACTCATGTTATGATTGTTCATGATTATGTTATTGTTTATGTGGGAGGTTGATCACTCGATACCGATCTTCGGGCTGTGGATCACACTCTCGGGTATGCCGGATAGGGTACCGGCTGGGAGGGCGTGATGATTGGTATCGAGCCCAAGGTTCGAGGAGATCCTAACCACAAAAGACAACAACTGAACATTCTGAGTCATTGATCCGAAATGACTCTTCTACTCTTAGAAGTGAATAATAGAACCTTGAATTAGAAACTTGACCTTTGAGGCATAACGAACATTTCTGAATAACATACCATAATTATACTTGAACAAATGTCACTAATGCAAGGAAAAGAAAGTTGCATAACATACAATAATTAAAGAGAAACAAAATGAACTTCATTAATTTCAAAAGTTTTTACAACGATTACATCCGAAATGCATAAATGGAAATCCTAAGGTACGGTCTATCTAGGTGATCTGCTCCGATCTCTGTATGCTCCGAACTCCTCTCGCTAGCCGAGTCACCTAATGCTCTATCCTATCCTGTCGTGACTCCATCCTCTCGTACATCTGCTCTGTCGACCTCCATTCTCTCTAGCATGGAAGTCATCGATCTCATCTGTGCACCAAGATCTGAAGTCTCCGGAGCGCATGCGAAGGGCCACCTACCTCGAAGTGTGATGAAGGAAACTCGTGATGCACGGGCTCATCCTCGCGCATATCTGCATCATCTCCGGCCTGATCATCACTATCCGGACCGATATCCTCTCCTCCATCCTCCGATCCCCGATCCTCATCCTCCGATTCATCATCATCCTCACCCTCCGGACCGGGAGATCTCTCCGCTCGCTGTAGTCTCATCGACGAATGGTCCGAGTCCCAATAGGGTATCCCCGTGATCTAGTGTCCTTTGGTGTATCCTCGAAACTCACCCCGAAATGCCCGAAGATCAAAGTCGGTAGCCTCCCATAGCAAAGGTTCCGCATGCTAGGCCGCAGAACTAAGTCCAGCATGACCTGCTGAATGATGTAGGAGAGATCGATCTCGAAGCCCATGTAGATGCGGTAGATGACTAAGGCCTCCATCACCGTGACCCGATGGTGATGTCCGGCTTTCGGCATGATGTTTCGGCCGACTATGCGACCGATAATACGTGCAGAACCCGTCATCCGTCCGCTAGTCCACGGTGTGAAGCATCGACGGCTATCCCATAGCGTAGAGCATATCTCGCGAAGCTCGTACGGCATCGGATGGCTGTCCGGATCCGCTCCTGCAGGTATCCACACACACCTGCTTGTGGATAATAAGGAACCTGCAAGATCTCAGCCGGTGTCCGGGTAGAGAAGCGAATCGAGTGCTGGAAGACCACGGCTCCCGAGGACAAGTCTAAGTGGATGTCCTTGGCCTCGAGCCTCCTCTGTGTAAGTAAGGTTGCTTTGAAGAACAACCTCACTAGTTCCGGGTATACCGGCGGATCCTCGGTGAAGAGATGAGTCCACTTTGTAATGTGTCGAACCTCTGCCGAATCCTAAAGGCTACGAGCTAGCGTAAGTGAAGTAGACGTCCCATCTCGATGTTGCGATGGCTGAAGTAGGCCTCGTACGGGAACTCGGCCCGAGGTGTGTCAAACATGTCTGGTCTCCTAACCTCCTGTCTAGGCTCGAAAGGAACCTGACCTCTGCCCCTAAGAGCACCTACGATGCGACCACGACCTCTACCTCGTCCTCGCCCTCCCCTTTGCATAGTGTATCTGTGAAAGAGACAAGAGACAATTCCAATTAGTGCTATTTTAAGATTTGAGCCAAAAGGGTATTTTAGTAATTTTTCGGAAAATTTCAAATTTGGGGGAAATTTGATTTGAACATACTAGCATGTGCGCAATACTTGGAATTTCATGTCTATGATGTTGGTTTGATGAAAATCGATCGAAAACTTGGGTTAAAGCGAAAAATTCAGCAACAAGGAAATTTGGGGATTTTGCAATTTAGGTCAAAATTGGATTTTTGAAAAGTTGGAATTGGTTAAATCAAATTGTATGGACCTATCTACATTGTCATCTTGAGCATGTAGCATTTGATCTCGTGCGAAAATTTCAAGCGGTTTGAGAGAAAACGAAATTTTTCTAAAGATATCGATTTCGGTATAAAACTTTGCGAGATGAGCACCAATGCGTTAAAACTTGTTGTCTATGCATGGCATTGTGTTTAAAACCTAGGGAATATGTTTCTAAGCATTCCTAAGCATGATTTCTAGCATTGGATACAAGTAAAGCATGGTTTTATTGAAATGCAAGCATGAGAAGATGAAAATGGAAGGAAGATTGAGAGGTTTACCTTGTTTGTGAAGATGGTGTGTTGTGGTGTTGTTGTTGAAGCACTAAATCACCTCAAGAACACTTGTGGGAACTCTTGGAGATTTTCCCTAGAGCTCTCTCACCTTTGGAAGAAGTTAGAATGAGGTTGGAATGTGAAAATGAGACTTATAATGCGAATTTTCGCATTCTGTCTGCATTGGTCGACTCATTGGTCGATTTGGGTCACTCGACCAATCACTCGACCAATGGTCACGGTGACCTCATTTGCTGTTGAATTTTTGGAAAATGTGATTTTTGCCTTATGGAATATTGTTTGATGACTATATGGATATATTTGAGCATGATTTAAGTTTTCAAATCATTTGGACTTGTGGTTTATGTTGAATCTTCGAAATTCGGTATTTTGATGTTCTCGGTTTTGCGGGAATGGTTACTTCGAGAAGTGGGCGTGGTGAATCCGGTGGTCATGGAGGTGGTGAAATACCTCGGGGAGGTGGTGAAGTACCTCATGGAGGTGGTGAGATACCAAATGTTGATCGGGGTACTCATGAGATCCCTGGTGCCCCGAATGTTGGAAGTTTCGAGAGATATTGCCAATATTATGGGCAATATGATGCGACGACAAGCGGCTCGGTTCAACCGGATGTTGGTGGGTTTCATGACTCTACATAATGAGACCCGGGTTGGTGCTAATGTGAATCCTCATGCCGCGATCCTGAATGCGGGAGGTTTAGCTGGAACTCCTCATACTCGCTTGATGGAGAGTTTTTTGAAGATGCAAGTACCCACTTTTCTTGGAGTTACCAAGGACCCCTTGTTTCCTAACAAGTGGCTTCGTGAGTTGGAGAAGGCTTTCCGACATCTGCAATGCTCGGAAGCTCGGAAGATTTTGTTTCTTTGAGCGAAGTTGCAACAAGAAGCTGATGCATGGTGGATCTCCACTCGTCTGTTTTGGAAGGTTTGCATGCGGGAGTTGTAACTTGGGAGTTATTCAAAGAGGCTTTTTGTATGAACTACTTTCCCGAGGCGGTGAAGGATGCGAAGGAAGCTGAGTTTATGATTTTGACTCAAAGAACTCGTCTGTGTTGGAGTACCAACGAAGTTCGAGGAGCTTCATTTCTTTGCTCCAGATTCTTTGAAGGAAGACCTCGCCAAAGCAAAGAAGTTCTTCAAAGGACTGCGCCCTGCCATTAAAGCTTACCTCACGATCCAGCCTATAGTGAGCTATGCTCAAGTGGTGCAGAACTCGAAGAAGTTGGAAGAAACGAGAGAAGGAAAGTGCTCGTGTGCAAAAGCCTTGGCGATCAAGGAATTCTGGTTTGGTGGATCGCAATGACCGTCGTTTTGTGAGACCTACACCCTACCCCACTCCTACCTTTCGGGCTAAGAGTGTAGGTCGGAACACGGGTTTTCAGCAGCCCGGCCGGTTTAGACAAGTATGGCGGAAACCGACCACCAGCAAGTGCAAGTGCAAGTGCAAGTGTAAGTGCAAGGCCTTTTGTTCGAAGCCCTCTGTTGCAGCCACCCCCTGTTGGATCCAGCAATCCTGTTTGCTTCTACTGCAAGCAAGCTGGTCATTTTGCTCGTGCTCGTCCGAAGCGGCTCTGCCCAGCCTTTGCCCCGGTGGTGAAGAGTGCTCCTGCTCCTCCCTCCGGTAGAGTTTTCGGTATTTCAGTCTTGAGCGGGATCCAAGCCATGATGTGATTACGGGTACATTGTTAGTCGCTTCTATTTCGCATTTGTCTTATTTGATACGGGTGCATCTCATTCGTTCATGTCATCTGCATTCATCAAGAAGACTAACCTAATCCCGAGAAGTTGTCTAGTTGTTTATTGATTAGTACACCTACTGGTCTGTTGTGAAACTAGATAAGGGGTTATCTAAATGTCCTGTGTTGATTGGTGAGAAGAACTTGGAAGCCAATTTTGTGATTCTTGACATGAAGGACTTCGATGTTATTTTGGGAATCGATTGGTTGACAGCCCACAAAGTTGTGTTCCTTTGTTCCTCAAAGAAGATTCAGTTCCATATTTGTGGAAGTCCGGTCTTTGAATTTCAGGGTGAAAAGAGAAGGGTTTGTAAGAAGGTGCTGTCTGCACCGATGCAAGTCTATGCCCTAGTGGATGATGCTTCATGCTGAAGGCAAGGGTATAGTGGAGAAAAGAGTCGATTGAAGTCGAGTTGTCTGCGACTTTGTTGATGTCTTCCCGATGATCTATCGGGAGTGCCTCCGGACAGAGATGTCGAATTCTCTATTGATCTCGTCCCTGGTGCTGCACCGGTATCTAAAGCTCCGTATAGGATGGCTCCTACTGAGTTAAAAGAGTTGCAAAATCAGTTGAATGAGCTCATTGATAGAGGTTTCGTGCAGCCTAGTGTGTCACCTTGGGGAGCTCCGGTCTTGTTCGTCAAGAAGAAAGACGGTAGTATGCGCTTGTGCATCGACTACCGTGAGTTGAATAAGTTGACTATCAAGAATAGATATCCGCTGCCCGGAATCGATGATCTCTTCGATCGGTTGAAGGGTGCAGTTGTGTTCTCAAAGATTGACTTAAGGTCCGGATATCACCAATTGAAAGTGAAGTCTAGTGATATCTTCAAGACAGCTTTCCGAACGCGGTATGGTCACTACGAGTTTAGAGTCATGCCCTTCGGATTGACCAATGCTCTGCGGTGTTCATGGACCTCATGAACCGAGTATTTCATGATGTGCTTGATAAGTTTGTGATTGTTTTCATTGATGACATCTTGATCTATTCGAAGAGCGAAGAAGAGCATGCGAGTCATCTAAGTTTCACTTTGCAAAGGTTGCGAGAAAAGAAGTTGTTCGCTAAGTTTAGCAAGTGTGATTTCTGGCTTAAGAGAGTGGTATTCCTTGGTCATGTAGTTTCAGCCGAAGGTATTCGTGTCGATCCTGAAAAGGTCCAAGCTGTGGCTGATTGGGAGAGACCGAAGTCGATAACGGAAATAAGAAGTTTTCTTGGATTGGCGGGTTACTACCGAAGGTTTATTGAGAACTTTTCTCGGTTGGCTGCTCCTATGACTAAGTTGACCAGGAAAGAAGAGAAGTTTGTTTGGTCCGACGCTTTGTGAGAAGAATTTCCAAGAGTTGAAAGATAGATTGACAAGTGCCCCGGTTTTTACTATACCGATAGTTCCGGTGGTATGACAGTTTATACCGATGCGTCAAAGATTGGTTTGGGTTGTGTACTTGATGCAACATGGCAAGGTCGTAGCCTATGCTTCTCGGCAATTGAAGGATTATGAGCGGAATTACCCCACTCACGATCTAGAACTTGCCGCCGTTGTCTTTGCTTTGAAGATTTGGAGACATTATCTTTACGGTGAGAAGATTGCCATTTTCACGGATCATAAGAGTTTGAAATACTTCTTTACCCAAAAGGAGTTGAACATGAGACAAAGGAGATGGTTGGAACTAGTCTCCGATTATGATTGTGATATTCAGTATCACCCTGGGAAAGCAAATGTTGTTGCTGATGCTCTTAGTAGGAAGAACCAGAGGAAGACTTTGGATTTGAATGCTTTGAGTTTACCATTGTGGTCTTCTATTGAGAGTTTTGATTTGGAAATCGTCCCTGAGAATTCTGAATTTATTCTTTCTGCCATGATGGCAAGATCTGGTCTTAGAGATAGGATTGTTGCTCTGCAGAATTCTGATCAAGAGTTTTTGATCAAAGTTGAGAAGATTTCTTCGAATCCTGAGTCGGACCCCGACTTTGGTATATCCATGGATGGTGCTTTGTTGTTTAAAGGAAGACTGTGTGTGCCTGCAAACGAAGAAGTTAAGAAAGAAATATTGAAGGAAGCACACCAGTCAGTCTTTACTGTACACCCGGGAAGCACCAAAATGTACAAGGACTTGAAGGAACATTTTTGGTGGATTGGTCTAAAGGCGGATGTTGATGATTTTGTTGCCAAGTGTGAGACTTGCCAACGTGTGAAAGCCGTTCGACAACCTCCATCTGGATTACTTCAGCCTCTTCCTATTCCTAGTTGGAAGTGGGAGGATATCTCCATGGACTTTGTGACTAGCTTGCCTCGGACAAGTAAAGGCAATGACACTGTGTGAAATCCAGCCCAAACCTAGCCAGGGCACCCTATCTGTTTTGGGTAAAGAAGGGTTAGTTTAAATGTTTGACCTTAAAGTTGGACCTTGATTTGATCTTATCTTTTTTCTTGTAGACCCTTTTGGTTGACGATTTGGTGTCGGAACCCAAGCCCATGGACATTGTCGATGATGCCCCTCACTTGAGAGCATTGTCAGTGTTAGTTTTGAATCTGCGCACCGAAGAGGGGTGAATTAGTCGAAATACCTAATGAACTCCTGTGCCCAATCCGATTATATTTCCTGAAACTAGACTTCTTAATGGACTTCCAGGAGAAAACCCCACTCAATTTGACCCCATACAACCTTCCAAATCCCTGTCCGAAGTTGCTGAACTATGTCTGTCAAATCCTGCTTGCGCATCGAAGAAGATGAGCCTAGTTGGTGAACCTAATGAACTCCAATTCTTGATCCAAAGGTATTTCTGGAAACTAGACTTCTTGATTGACTCGTAGAAGAAAACCTCACTCAATTTGACCTTGTATAGCCCTCCGAATCCCTGTTTGAACCTTGCTGTCCTGATTGGTCGACTCATTGGTCGAGTCGGACCGAGAGACCAATCCAATCGACCAATGGTGTCCGAATTTACCAATTTGGTCCTGTCTCCTCTATTTAAGTCAAATCTCGGGATTACTTCGCCTCCTATGCCTCCTAAGCCTCTGGAATGAGTTAGAACCCTAATCTAATCAATTCCCTTGCATTCCTTGGTGATCTCTCACAAGACTTGAAATAATCTTCTTCCTCTCGCATCAAAGGTATGTCTACTCTCTTTTCTTTCTTCTCCATCTCTGATTTTCTTTCTTTAATCTGTTCTTGGCTGAGATCAGGAAGAAGATGATGCACTTTTGCAACCATCCACTCCATGATCTCATCTTGTTCCTTGAGATCTATGATCATCATCATGATCTCAACCCCAGCCAGTGGAATCTTTGAAAACCCTACCCTAATCCTTTGAAACCCTAACCTGGGTGATTATCTGAGAACCTTTTTGGTAACCTCCCATGTGAGGGAAACCTCATGGGTAATGTGGAGGTTGATCTAAATTCAATATTCTTTAATTCTTCTTATTGTAATTGGCCAATCATCAATTCCCTCCCTCCTGTGATCTTAACCTTTTTATGGGAACCATAAGGGTGAAACCCTAATTTCTTGGGTTAGATCAAGAACCCATCTTTTGACCATGATTACCTTCCCATAATGTTTCTATTAACCTAAACAAGATTTTCTTATTATGTTCTTGATTGCAACCATTCCCTTTCTTCCTGTGATCATAACCTTTTCATGAGAGCCATAAAGATTGAAACCCTAGTTTCTTGGGTCAAGTCAAGAACCCATCTTTTTACCATGACTTAATGATTTTATCTTCCCATATGATTCTAATACATCCTAAGAAGTTCCCCTTCGAATTTCGGATCAATCCGACTTCAAACGAAGAAGTTATGGCCAAAACAGTTTTCACTATCCCGTCTCGACTCGATTGGTCGATCGATTGGTCGATGGGTCGATAGACCAAGGCAATCGACCAATGAAGTCAGTAGCTTCAATTTTCGCTCGATTTGATTCGTTTGCTCTCTGATCTTTTAGATATCTTTCCTAATGTTGTATCTATGCTTGTTAGGGGTTTAATTGCCATGTTTGGTGTCTCTCTCTTTGATCTTTGGATTATCTTCGGCGATAATCAGGTAAGGACAGTTGATTCCTTAACTACATAGATTGCTTGTTCTCTGGTTTCTACTTTATGAAACTATGAGATTACCTACTGTTATTGTATTTTAATTCTGATCTCCTATTGTGGGAACGAGTAGCACTTATTTATATCATCTTTTCATTGTTTATGTTATATGAATTACTTATTACCGCTTAATCCGATGTTGCTTTTACATTCTCTTTTATATGATGAACTACCGGTTGTGTATGTCATGACTGATCTGAGAATGTGTTTGCTTAAGTTTGGTTTGGGATTGGGAAGTGTCCTTTTGACACTTCTGTCCTTGGACATTATCGGAAATAGTATGGGATGTTTCCGGGGTTGCCCATCGGCGCTTTCCCGAATCAATGGTTGTCATACCTAGGGCTGTCTAGCAGTGTTTGGCTAGGATATACCCCTGTTATATCAGACCCGAATCGGAAGGGTATTGAGACCGAACGACCCGTGGTAGCAATGGGGATTCACGGGCGCTCAAGACCGGTAACCAACCCGTGAGAGGACGGGAATCACATTGTGGGGGCCATTTATTGGAGGGTTGCATATGGCTAGACTTGGGCTCATGGGCGCTCGAGACCGGTGAGTTATATCCGTGAGAGGACATGAGAGCTTCCCGTTTACCATATGTGGATAACCAATAGGGTTGATGAGTCCGTAGTCCGAGTTGGTCGGTGCCATAGGATACGCTGACTCTAGTGCGAAGGATACCGGAAAGGATCGTCAGGGACGAGGAATGGACGGTATCTGGAACCGAGTTGATATAACCGACTAGATGACTTGCATTGGGCTAGGCTTTTCCCACGACATGCGCCGGTACTTATGCCAAACGGTTGTGAGAGAGTGTGTTGACTTAACCCCTTACCATGGAAATTGTCCGAGAAGGATGCGGGACCCATTACCAATCGGTCCCCCGAGATATCTTAAATGGTTGGAGGGAATCCAAGATATCTTAAATGGTTGAGGATGTGAGCGGACCTACCCAAAGAAGTACGGTGCTATGACTTAAAGCATGTCCCGCCATAGAGACCAGCATACATAGAGTTAGATGCATTCATACATTACTTGTTTCATATTGCATTGCATCTTGTTATGGTTTGCTTCCATGTTATTTATGTTGTTATGGATTAACTTGCCTTCTTGAGTTTCTTTGAAACTCATTCCTTTTTTGTGCAATCTGTTGTTAGCCTTCTCTACGAGGTTTGTATTTCTTTGACGGCCCGTATGAGGAAGCTCAAGGTGAAGAAGATGAAGACCGAAGAACAAGAAGAGCTGATGAAGATGTGGATTAGATTTCCTTTGTTTCTTCTAGACTTATCTTTTACTTTACTTGTATTAGCTTAGAGCTTTATTTAGATTTCGATCTACCTTCCGCATGTGTTTGTAGGGTATATTTCCGCTATACTCTACAGTTGTCTTTTGATTTGGTATCTTGTTATTCCGCACTCTGATATTTTTTTATGATCCTTCTGAGATCCTTTCTTGACTTTTATTATAAATTACTTGAACATTATGATTTGTTCTTGCTTTTGATTATGTTATTGTGCGAAATGGATATGATCGTTCCTAAACTTGATCTTTTGGGCTGTGGATCACACTCTCGGGTATGCCAGATAGGGTACCGGCTGGGAGGATGTGACACACTGTGTGGGTGATTGTTGATAGGTTGACCAAATCAGCCCATTTCATTCCTATGAAGATCACTCATACTTTGGATAAGCTAGCAAGGCTTTATGTGGATAATGTGGTTCGTCTGCATGGTGTGCCATTGAGTATTGTCTCGGATCGTGATCCTAGGTTCACCTCAAGGTTTTGGAATAGTTTGCGAAGGCCTTGGGAACCCAATTGAACTTGAGTACAGCTCATCATCCACGGTCGATGGACAATGCGAGCGGACAATTCGGACATTGGAAGACATGCTCGGATCTTGTGTGGTGGATATGGGTGGTAATTGGGATGAACACCTAGCTTTGGTTGAGTTTGCCTATAACAACAGTTATCAAGCCACAATAGGCATGGCTCCATTCAAGGCTTTGTATGGCAGTACTTGTAGGACACCTTTGTCTTTGGATTGAGACAGGTGAAAGAAAAGTCTTAGGTCCTGAGATGATTGAAGCTACAAGTGCTATGGTAGATATGATAAGATAAAGGATTAAGTCCGCCTGATCGAGGAGAGAAATCTTATCTTGATAAGAGAAGGACCGATTTGGAATTTCAAGTTGGAGAGAAAGTCTTTACGAGGGTCTCACCAATGAAGGGTGTGATGAGATTCAATGTTAAGGGAAAGCTTAGCCCTCGTTACATTGGACCTTTCGAGATTTTGGAAAAGGTTGGACCTGTTGCGTATCGATTAGCATTACCTCCGCCTCTTGCTGGTGTGCACAATGTGTTTCATATTTCGATGCTCCGAAAATACATAGAGAATCCGGAACACATTTTGCAGCAAGCACTGAAGGACTTAGTGCTGATTTGACCTATGATGAAGAACCGGCCGAAATCTTGGATAGGAAGGACAAGCATGCGGAATCGCGCCATTCCTTTGGTGAAGATTCGGTGGAAGAACCATACCCTGAAGAAGCTTCTTGGGAGAAGGAAGAAGATATGAAGGAGAAGTTTCCTTACCTCTTTGGAAGCACGGAGTACGCTTTCAATTTCGGGGACGAAATTTCTTTAAGGGGGGAGAATGTAAAACCCAGCCCTAACCTTGACCCGGAAACCTTGTTATTTGTAGGTCCGATGACCCGAAGTAAAGTAAGAAGTCAGCTTTGGGCCATCCCCAGTAGAGGACTTGGTGTCCGGCTTTGAATCCATGAAAGTTGATGATGAGGTTCTATTTATGGAAGCGAATCCCGATGAAGATCTAATTAGTTGATGGACTTGGAGTGCTCTCTATCTTGGTTTGAAGGCATTTCTACCTATTAGGTAAGTCACTTGACTTGTGTGCAAAACCCCTTTAAGATTGGATTTGATCTGGACCTTCAATTCCCTGTTTTGGTCTTCTTTGTCGGCATTGGTCGGCGATTGGTCGTTGGGCCGATCGACCAATCCACTCGACCAATGAGTCGTTGTCTTTGGCAATTAGGTTGTTCTTGCTCTATTTAAGTCCAATCTCGAGTCCACTTCGTATTTGCTGCCTCCAAACTCTCTGGAACGAACCAAAGACCTCTGCAAGTCATCTCTCTTGCATCCTTGGTGTTTTCTTGACGGATCTTCGTCAAAACTCTTCTTTTTGCATCGAAAGGTATGTCTACTCTCTCTTCTTCTCCTCCACCTTTGTTTTTCTTTCCTTTTTGAGTTGAGACAGTAGAAGAGATGCTGCATTCTCTGTTGCAAACATCTCTCGAACATGTTCTCATGATCATCCTAAGGATTTGAGGCTAGAACAATGATCTTAACCATGATCATTGCAAGCTTTTGAAGGAATCATGATCAAACCATGATCTAATCTCTCGTTAAACTTCTAATCTGAATTCTCGATCTCTTTGGATCTTCTATGTTGATCATGTTAGTAGTTAATTACTGTGTTTTCTTTCCATGATCCATAATCTATAGATTTCTAGTTGTTCTCTTCTACCATACTATGTGTTCTTCATGATGCATGGTAGTTACATATATGGTAGGTTTTATTTCCTTATTTAGATTTATACTTCTAAGCCTTATTCCATGAAGATCTATGTATGTTTTCATGATACCATTACCGAAAGCAATGATCCATCCTCCTATTGTTCTTGTCTTTGTTTTCTATTTCAAATTCATCAAGATCCATGGTTGATTTAATTATGGTAACTTTTTGTTTCCTAATTTGGATCTTGATACCTTGATTGGATTAGTGTTTTGAGGTCCCCTATTTGTTAGAATACTACTGATGTAGTCTACCCCTTGATTAGTACCCTTTTGAACCACCAAATTCGGATTTCATATCTTAAAACTCTGATTTTATAGGCTATCATCTGCATTGGTCGACTGATTGGTCGTTGGACCACTCGACCAATCCACTCGACCAATGAGTACAAAGCAACTCCAGATTTGGTCTGTTTCGGATGTTTTGATATCTTTTCTGTTAGGGATCTTTCCTAATATGTTGTATATACTTGTTTAGGACCTTCTTCTCAAGTTTGCCAAGATCTTACTTGATTTCTTAGGATTCCTTTGCGAGTTATAAAAGGTAAGGATGGTTATTTCCTTAATTACATAGATAACATGAATCTAGTTTCTATATTTGAATATCATAGATATGATTCCTAAATTAGATTCTTACAATGATATTCTACTGTTGCATAACTTTGATTACAGTAGCATTAGTTATTCATATTAAATTGATTCATGTATGATTTACTTACCAATGTTATACAAGTGATTGAAATTACTGATTTCTTTCCATATATGAAGTTACCATATATGTGATGATATGAATTGATGCATGTGTATGCTTAAGTATGGTTTGGAAAGGAGAGGTGTCCTTTCGACACTTCTGTCCTTGGACTACTACGGGAATATTATGGGATGTTTCCGGAGATGCCCTCTAGACACCTTCCTAAACTGTTGGATGACATATCTAGGATTGTCTAGTAGTGTTTGGCTAGGATGTCCTGTTATGTCAGACCCTAATCGGAGGGGTATTGAGACCGAACGACCCGTGGTAGCAATGGGGATTCATGGGCGCCCAAGACCGGTAACCAACCCGTGAGAGGACAGGAATCACATTGTGGGGGCCATTTATTGGTAGGGTTGCATATGATTAGACTTGGGCTCACGGGCGCTTAAGACCGGTAACCAACCCGTGAGAGGACGTGAGAGCTTCCCGTTTACCATATGTGGATGATCAATAGGGTTGATGAGTCCGTAGTCCGAGTTGGTCGGTGCCATAGGATACGCCGACTCTAGTGTGAAGGATACCGGAAAGGATCGTCGGGGACGAGGAATGGAAGTATCTCGGATCTGACTTGATGTAACTAAGTAGAAGACTTGCATTTGGCTAGGTTTTACCCCGACATGCGCCAAGTACTTATACCAAATGGTTGTGAGAGAGTGTGTTGACTTAACCCCCTGCCATGGTTTGTCCCGAGGGATGAAGGACCCATTACCAATCGGCTGCTCAAGACCGGTGAAATGATCCGTGAGAGAATCCAAGATATCTTAAATGGTTGAGGATGTGAGTGGACTTTCCTAAAGAAGTACGGTGCTATGACTTAAAGCATGTCTGCCAATAGAGACTAGCATACATAGAGTTAGATTCATTCATTCATTGCTTGTCTCATATCATATTGCATTTATGTTTGTTCGGAATTCTCGCCATTTATGTTATTATGGATTTTAATCGCCTTACCGAGTTTCTTTGAAACTCATTCCTTTATTGTACAATGTTGTTAGACTATCCTGCAGTACCGAGTACTATGACGGTCCCTATGAAGAAGCGCAAGGCGAAGAGGCATATCTCCGGGAAGGTGATTGCGGTTACCACAATTACTCGAAGATCCCGCGAGTGGTTATGCTCCGTACGATGCTTAGTCCGACCATTGAGTGGAAGCGTCCTTGTGCTATTTATGAGATTTACACTTACAAGGATGTTGTCTAGAAAGTGGAGAACAATTTAGTTACCCAATGTACTTGTTACTGGGATTAGGTTTTGTCTAGTTTATTCTTTTAGAGCTACTTTTCCGCTGGTTGTAAAGTGGGATTTTTGCCTCGCTTTACTTATCTGTTTGATACTCTGATTATATTTATTATTCTGATTCATTTATGATTCATTCTTTCTTTATTGGATCTATGATTTATCTTCCGCACTCATGTTATGATTGTTCATGATTATGTTATTGTTTATGTGGGAGGTTGATCACTCGATACCTGATCTTCGGGCTGTGGATCACACTCTCGGGTATGCCAGATAGGGTACCGGCTGGGAGGGCGTGACAGATGTACTCAGATTTAATTGGGTTCCCAAGGCTTCTTGCAAACCATTCCAAAACCTTGAGGTGAACCTAGGATCACGGTCAGAAACAATACTCACCGGCACTCCATGTAGACGAACTACATTGTCCACATAAAGTCTAGCTAGCTTATCCAATGTGTAAGTGATCTTCATAGGAATAAAATGGGCTGATTTGGTCAACCTATCAACAATCACCCACACAGTGTCATTTCCCTTACTCATCCGAGGCAAGCTAGTCACGAAGTCCATTGAGATATCTTCCCACTTCCAACTAGGAATAGGAAGGGGCTGAAGTAATCCAGACGGGGGTTGACGAACGGTTTTCACACGTTGGCAAGTCTCACACCTGGAAACAAAGTCTTCAACGTCCGCTTTCAAACCGTTCCACCAAAAATGTTCCCTTAAGTCCATGTACATTTTGGTACTTCCAGGGTGTACTGTAAAGATGGACTGGTGTGCTTCTTTCAATATTTCCTTCTTGATTTCATCAACAGCAGGCACACAGAGTCTACCTCTAAACATTAAGTTACCATCCATAGATGTACTAAAAGCAGGGTCCATTTCAGAATTCGACGTAATCTTCTTAATCTTCTCTTACAACTCTAGATCAGAACTTTGCAAAGCAACAATTTTATCTCTAAGGGAGGATCTTGCAGTCATGGCATAAAGAATACAATCCGAATCCTTAGGGACCACTTCCAAACCAAATCTTTCTATCGAAGACAACAAGGCCGACTCAAAGCATTTAAATCCAATTCTCTTCTTTGACTTTTCCTACTTAGAGCATCTGCAACTACATTTGCTTTACCCGGGTGATACTGGATGTCACGATCATAGTCAGAGACCAATTCCAACAATCTTCTTTGTCTCATATTCAGCTCCTTCTGGGTGAAGAAGTATTTCAAACTCTTATGATCTGTAAAGATGGCGATCTTCTCACCGTATAGATAATGTCTCCAAATTTTCAAAGTAAAAACAGCAGCTGCAAGCTCTAAGTCATGAGTGGGGTAGTTCCGCTCATAATCCTTTAGTTGCCGAGAGGCATAAGCCACTACCTTACCGTGTTGCATCAACACGAATCCCAAACCGATTTTGGAAGCATCAGTGTAGACTGTCAATCCACCGGAACTATTAGGTATTGTCAAAACCGGAGCGCTTGTCAATCTAACTTTCAGCTCTTCAAAATTCTTCTCGCAAGAATCAGTCCAAACAAACTTCTCTTCTTTTCTAGTTAGCTTAGTCATAGGGGCAGCCAACCTAGAAAAGTTTTCAATAAATCTTCGGTAGTATCCTGCCAATCCAAGGAAACTTCGTATCTCAGTCACGGTCTTCGGTCTTTCCCAATCGGTAACAGTTTGCACTTTCTCTGGGTCAACACAAATACCCTGGCTGAAACAACATGGCCAAGAAATACTACACTCGAGAGCCAAAAGTCACACTTTCTAAACTTAGCATAGAGTTTCTTTTCTCTCAACCTTTGCAATGTGAAGTTCAGGTGCTCCACATGCTCTTCTTCATTCTTTGAGTAAATCAAGATGTCATCAATGAAAACGATTACAAACTTATCGAGCACATCATGAAATACTCGGTTCATGAGGTCCATGAACACGGAAGGGGCATTAGTTAAGCCGAAAGGCATCACTCTAAATTCATAATGTCCATACCTTGTTCTAACGCTGTCTTAAAGATGTCACTTGACTTCACTTTCAACTGGTGATATCCTGATCTCAAATCAATCTTTGAGAAGACAGCAGCACCCTTCAATTGATCAAAAAGGTCATCAATTCGAGGCAAAGGGTATCTATTCTTGATTGTCAGCTTGTTCAATTCCCGGTAGTCAATGCACAGATGCATACTACCATCTTTCTTCTTTACAAACAAAACCGGAGCTCCCCAAGGCGACATAGTTGGCTGCACGAAATCTCTCTCTAAGAGTTCATTCAACTGAGTTTGCAACTCTTCGAGTTCGGTAGGTGCCATTCTGTAAGGGGCCTTAGATATAGGAGCCGCTCCAGGAATTAAGTCTATGGAGAACTCAACTTCCCTATCAAGAGGCAATCCTGACAAGTCATCCGGAAAAACATCAGCAAACTCACTAGCAACTCTGACTTCTTCAAGTCTCTTCCTTTCTTTGATCTTGCTTCTAGGCAAAGCATTTTCTACTAAGGCATGGACTTGCATTAAGGCGGTCAAGGTCTTCTTGCTAAATCTTCCTTTCTCTCCTTGAAACTCAAAAACTGAATTCTCTTCTACATGAAACTAGATCTTCTTCGAGGAGCATAAGATCACGGCATGGTAGAAGGTCAACCAGTCGATTCCCAGGATTACATCAAAATCTCTCATGTCAAACAATACAAGATTTGCCTTCAGATTCCTTCCACAAATTAAAACAGGACAATCTTCTAACACTTTATCTAGTTTAACAGCAGACCCAACAGGGGTACTAATAGACAAATAACTAGATAAACATCGAGGTGTCAAGTTAGTCTTCAAAGCAAAAGTGGATGATATGAACGAGTGAGATGCACCCGTATCAAATAATACAAATGCGGGAAAAGAAGCAACTAACAAAGTACCTGTGACAAGATCATGGCAAGGATCCTGCTCGGCACCGGATATGCTAAATACTCGCGCGGAGGGAGGGGCAGAGGTAGGAGCAGGAATACTCTTCACGACAGGAGCATGAGGTTGGATTGCTTTCTTTGGGCAGAAATGAGCATAATGGCCTGCTTGCTTGCAGAGGAAGCAAGTGGAATCTTTCGGTCCAACAGGAGCTACAGCAGGGGGAGGTCTCTGATATGCTGGCCTAGGATTCACTATCCTAGGTCTAGGAGGATATGTAGCTCCCGGAGGTCTAACTCCGCTGGATCGACCATAATGGCTCACACAGAAGAGAATTAGGATTTTGGCCAAAATTCCTCGGCTGAAAGGCGGGGAGCGGGGGTAAGGAGCAGGTCTAGCAAAACGCCGATCGGTGCGGTCTACAAAGCCAGGGGGGCCTAAACTGCCAGGGTCTCTGAACTCGAGCATTTTCCTTCTCATTTTCTTCAAGCTTCTTCGAGTTTTGGACCACCTGAGCATATCCTTCAAGAGGCAAGACAATGAGGTATGCCTTGATAGAAGGTTGCAAACCCTTGAAAAACTTTTTCGCCTTGGCTTTATCAGACTTAAAGGATTCGGGGCGAAGAAAAAGAGTTCTTCAAATTTTTGTTGATACTCAAGCACGGACAAGGTACTCGTACTAAGGCCATGAACTCGGCCTCCTTGGC
>NC_142602.1:48548990-48581064 GCF_041222555.1 Hakea prostrata | reverse complement strand
ATAAAACTCAATGGTCGGACTAAGCATCGTACGGAGCATAACCACCCGTGGGATCTTCAGGAGTAATTGTGGTAACCGCAATCACCTTCACGGAGATATGTCGCTTCGCCTTGCGCTTCCTCATAGGGACCGTCATAGTATTCCGTACCTGCAGGATAGTCTAACAACATTGTACAATAAAGGAATGAGTTTCAAAGAAACTCGGTAAGGGCGATTAAAATCCATAATAACATAAATGGCAGGATTCCAGAACAATCATAAATGCAATATGATATGAGACAAACAATGAATGAATGAATCTAACTCTAAGTATGCTGGTCTCTATTGGCAGACATGCTTTAAGTCATAGCACCGTACTTCTTTAGGAAAGTCCACTCACATCCTCAACCATTTAAGATATCTTGGATTCTCTCACGGATCATTTCACCGGTCTTGAGCAGCCGATTGGTAATGGGTCCTTCATCCCTCGGGACAAACCTTGGCAGGGGGTTAAGTCAACACACTCTCTCACAACCATTTGGTATAAGTACTGGCGCATGTCGGGGTAAAACCTAGCCAAATGCAAGTCTTCTACTTGGTTACATCAAGTCGATCCAGATACTTCCATTCCTCGTCCCCGACGATCCTTTCCGGTATCCTTCACACTAGAGTCGGCGTATCCTATGGCACCGACCAACTCGGACTACGGACTCATCAACCCTATTGGTTATCCACATATGGTAAACGGGAAGCTCTCACGTCCTCTCACGGGTTGGTTACCGGTCTTAAGCGCCCCCTGAGCCCAAGTCTAACCATATGCAACCCTACCAACAAATGGCCCCCACAATGTGATTCCTGTCCTCTCACGGGTTGGTTACCGGTCTTGAGCGCCCATGAATCCCCATTGCTACCACGGGTCGTTCGGTCTCAATACCCCTCCGATTAGGGTCCGACATAACAGGACATCCTAGCCAAACACTACTAGACAATCCTATATATGTCATCCAACGGTTTAGGAAGGTGTCCAGAGGGCATCTCCGGAAATATCCCATAATATTCCCGTAGTAGTCCAAGGACAGAAGTGTCGAAAGGACACCTCTCCTTTCCAAACCATACTTAAGCATACACATGCATCAATTCATATCATCACATATATGGTAACTTCATATATGGAAAGAAATCAATAAATACAATCACTTGTATATAATCGGTAAGTAAATCATACATGAATCAATTCAACATGAATAAATAATGCTACTGTAATCCAAGTTATGCAACAGTAGTATATCATTGTAAGAATCTAATTTAGGAATCATATCTATGATATTCAAATATAGAAACTAGATTCATGCTATCTATGTAATTAAGGAAATAACCATCCTTACCTTTTATAACTCGCAAAGAATCCAAAGAAATCAAGTAAGATCTTGGCAAACTTGAGAAGAAGGTCCTAAACAAGTATATACAACATATTAGGAAAGATCCCTAACAGAAAAGATACCAAAACATCCGAAACAGACCAATTCTGGAGTTGCTGTACTCATTGGTCGAGTGGATTGGTCGAGTGGTCCAGTCGACCAATCAGTCGACCAATGCAGACAGTAGCTTAGAAAATCAGAGTTTTGAGATATGAAATCCGAATTTGGTGGTTCAAAAGGGTACTAATCAAGGGGTAGACTACATCAGTAGTATTCTAGCATATAGGGGACCTCAAAACACTAATCAAATCAAGGTATCAAGATCCAAATTAGGAAACAAAAAGTTACCATAAATAAATCAAACATGGATCTTGATGAATTTTGAAATAGAAAACAAAGACAAGAACTATAGGAGGATGGATCATTGCTTTTGGTAATGAAAACATGAAAACATGCATAGGTCTTCATGGAATAGGGCTTAGAAGCATAAATCTAAATAAGGAAATAAAACTTACCATATATGTAACTATCATGCATCATGAAGAACACATAGCAAGGTAGAAGAGAACAACTAGAATTCTATGGATTATGGATCATAGAAAGAAAACACAACCATTAACCACTAACATGATCAATGAAAGAAGATCCAAAGAGATCGGAATTCAGATTAGGAAATTAACAGAGATTAAATCATGGTTTGATCATGAATCCTTCAAAAGCTTGCAATGATCATGGTTAAGATCATTGTTCTAGCCTTAAATCCTTAGGATGATCATGAGAACATGTTCAGAGATGTTTGCAACAGAGGATGCAGCATCTCTTCTACTGTCTCAACTCAAAAAGGAAAGAAAAACAAAGATGTAGGAGAAGAAGAGAGAGTAGACATACCTTTTGATGCAAAAAGAAGAGTTCCGATGAAGATCCGCCAAGAAAACTCCAAGGATGCAAGAGAGATGACTTGCAGAGGTCTTTGGTTCGTTCCAGAGGGTTTGGAGGCAGCAAATACGAAGTGGACTCGAGGTTAGACTTAAATAGAGCAAGAATCAACCTAATTGCCAAAGACAAGACACCCATTGGTCGAGTGGATTGGTCGATCGCCCAATCGACCAATCGGTCGACCAATGCGAGCTGACAAGGCCAAAACAGGGAATTGAAGGCCCAGATCAAATCCAAACCTAAAGGGGTTTTGTACACAAGTCAAGTGACTTACCTAGTAGGTAGAAATGCCTTCAAACCAAGATAGAGAGCACTCCAAGTCCATCAACTAATTAGATCTTCATCAGGATTCTGTTTCCATAAATAGAACCTCATCATCAACCTTCATGGATTCAAAGCCAGACACCAAGTCCTCTACTGGGATGGCCCAAAGCTGACTTCTTACTTTACTTCGGGTCATCGGACCTACAAATAACAAGGTTTCCGGGTCAAGGTTAGGGCTGGGTTTCACAGGAGCTGCCTATTCTCATTGGTTCGAGCACAAGGAGTTCTCCCCTAGGGAGCTGCCTGTGCTCGCTGGTTCGACCACAGGGAGTTCTCCCGTGGAATCGCCTAGCTTCATGAGTTCGAGCAAGGGGATTCAATTTTTGGAACTACCTGTTCTCATTGGTTCGAGCACAGGGAGTTCTCCCGTGGGGAGCTTCCTGTACTCACTGGTTTGAGCACAGGGAGTTTTCCCGTGGGGAGCTGCCTGTGCTCATTGGTTCGAGCACAGGGAGTTCTCCCTTGGAATCGCCTTGCTTCATGAGTTCGAGCAAGGGGATTTAGTTTTGGGAGCTGCCTGTGCTCACTGGTTCGAGCACAGGGAGTTCTCCCGTGGGGAGCTGCCTGTGCTCATTGGTTCGAGCACAGGGAGTTCTCCCGTGGGGAGCTGCCTGTGCTCATTGGTTCGACCACAAGGAGTTCTCCTGTGGGGAGTTGCATGTGCTCATTGGTTCGAGCACAGGGAGTTCTCCCGCGGAATTGCCTTGCTTCATGAGTTCAAGCACAAGGAGTTCTCCCGTGGGGAGCTACCTGTGCTCACTGGTTCGAGCACAGGGAGTTCTCCCGTGGGGAGCTGCCTATGCTCATTGGTTCGAGCACAGGGAGTTCTCCCGTGGAATCGCCTTGCTTCATGAGTTCGACCAAGGGGATTCAGTTTTGGGAGCTGCCTGTGCTCACTGGTTCGAGCACAGGGAGTTCTCCCGTGGGGAGCTGCCTACGCTCACTAGTTCGAGCACAGGGAGTTCTCCCGTAGGGAGCTGCTTGTGCTCACTGGTTCGAGCATAGGGATGTTCTCCCGTGGAACTGCCTTGCTTCATGAGTTCGAGAAAGGGAGTTCAATTTTTTGGACTGTTTGTGGTCGTTTTTCGAGCACTAGGAGAGTCCTTTTGGGAACTGAAGAAATCTTTCTATATAGGTCGAGATGTGATACGTTTATCTCTCTTTACTCCCCCAAGCATGATAGGTCAAGTCTTTGTTGACTGTTATGCTTCATCTAACTAAGAACTTTTATTTGTATATAGAACTCCTTTCTCCCGATCATGTATGGTTGATTATATCTCGAGCTTTCATACTTGAAATCTTGATGATATTTTGCTATCCACGAGCTCACAGCTTTGAAAATATTGTATATAAGACTTTTGTTGTAGAAGCTAAACATACTGTTGCTGCTGAATCCATACTAGCTCACTTAAGAATAATATTGCTTGATATTCCACATCCAATTGTATATAAGACTTTTTGTGAAACCCAGCCCTAACCTAACCTTGACCTTGACCCGGTAACCCGGTTGTTTTTAGGTCCGATGACCCGGAGTAAAGGAAGAAGCCAACTATGGGCCATCTTAGTAGAAGACATGGTGTTTGACTTTGAACCCATGGATGTTGATGATGGAGTTCCATACTTGGAAGTCTGTGCAGATTTGGAAAGGAAGCTGCAGCTTGATGAAGATGAGATTAGTTGAAGGACTTGGAGTGTTATCTGACTTGGTTTGAAGGTATTTCTATACACTAGATATGTCACTTGATGTGTGTGCAAAAGCCCATAAGGTTTAGAGCCCATTTGATCCTCCAATTCCCTGTTTGAACCTTACTGTCTGCCTTGGTCGACTGGACCACTCGACCAAGCACTCGACCAAAGGATTGCCAAATCCGAGAAATTGTAATTTTAGGGTTTTTCACTTATATTTAAACCCTACTTCGTGTTTCTTTGTTACAGCTGCCTCCTAAACACTTTTTGAACGTCAGAAGACCTCTCCAAAACTCTCTCTGGTGATTTCGAAGATTCTTCTGCAGATCTAAAGCCTCTCATCACTGTTTTGCCAATTCCAGGTTAATAATCGCTTCCACATTGTGAAATTCTTCTCTTCGATCTTGTTCTTGATTGAGATTAGGAAGAAGATGCTGCAATCTTGCAACCATCTATTCCATGATCTCATCCCATTCTTTGAGATCTATGATCATCGTCATGATCTTAACCCTAGCCGAATAAATTTCTTGAAACCCTAACCCTTGTTTGATTTTTGGAAACCTTTAGTAACCTCCCATGCAAGGGAAATCTCATGGGCAATGTTTCTGTTAATCTAAAATGGATTTTCAATGATTTTCTTATTATGTTCTTGATTGCAATCATTCCCTTTCATCCTATGATCATAACCTTTTCATGGGAGCCATAAAGGTTGAAACCCTAATTTCTTGGGTTAAATCAAGAACCCATATTTTGACCATGACTTGATGTTTTTACCTTCCCATATGATTCTAATACATCCTAGGAAGTTCCCCTTCGAATTTCGGATCAATCCAACTTCAAACGAAGAAGTTATGACCAAAATAGTTTTCACTTTTCCGTACTGACTCGCTTGGTCGACTGCTTGGTCGACTGGGCCAGTCTACCAAGCACTCGACCAATGATGTCAGTAGCTTCGTTTTTCGCCCGATTTGATTCGTTTTCTCTCTGATCTTTTAGGAATCTTTCCTAATGTTGTATCTATGATTGTTAGGAGTTTATTTGCTAAGTTTGGAGTTACTCTCTTTGATCTTTGGATTATCTTCAGCGATAATCAAGGTAAGGACTGTTATTTCATAATAACATAGATCGCATACTCTCTGGTTTCTACTTTTTGAAACTATGAGTTTGCTTACTGTTCTTGTACTTCTGATGTACCACTGTAAGTACAATAACACTTGTTTATGTATTATTTTCATTATTCAATTATATGAGATGTTATTACTGCTTGATCGGATTATGCTGTTACATTCTCTTTTATATGATGAATTGTTGGTTGTGTATGTCATGACTGATCTGAGAATGTGTTTGACTAGGTATGGTTTGGGATTGGGAAGTGTCCTTTTGACGCTTCCGTCCTTGGACATCGGAGGGAATAGTATGGGATGTTCTCCGAAGATGCCCATCGACGCTTTCCTGAATCATTGGTTGTCATACCTAGGGCTGTCTAGCAGTGTTTGGCTAGGATGTCCCCGTTATATCAGACTCGAATCGGAAGGGTATCGAGACCAAACGACCAGTGGTAGCAATGTGATTCACGGGCGCTCAAGACCAGTGAGTTATATCTATGAGAGGACGGGAATCATATTGTGGGGCCATTTATTGGAGGGTTGCATATGACTAGACTTGGGCTCATGGACGCTCGAGACCGGTGAGTTATATCCGTGAGAGGACATGAGAGCTTCCCGTTTACCATATGTGGATAACCAATAGGGTTGATGAGTCCGTATTTGAAAGAGTCGGATACGCTGACTCTAGTGTGAAGGATACCAGAAAGGATCCCGAGAGGGGAGGAATGGAAGTATCTGGATCTGAGTTGATGTAACAGAGTAGATGACTTGCATTGGGCTAGGCTGTACCCTAACATGCGCCAGTACTTAGACCAATGGTGATGTGAGAGAGCGGTGACTTAACCCCCAGCCATGGATTGTCCGAGAGGGATGAAGGACCCACTACCAACCGGCGTTGTGTGATTGACCTACCCAAAGAAGTACGGTGTTACGACTTAAAGCATGTCTGCCAATAGAGACCAGCATACATAGAGTTTAGATGCATACATACATTATTTGTTTCATATTGCATTGCATCTTGTTATGTTCTGATATATGTTATGAGTTAACTTGCCTTACTGAGTTTCTTTCGAAACTCATTCCTTTTTGTACAATGTTTTGTTAGATTATTCTCAGGGTACTGATTACTATGATAGACAGTACAATGAAGCGCAAGCCGATGAAGCGTACTACACGCAAGGTGTTGGCGACAATCAAAATTACTCTGATGATCCCGCAAGCAATCATATTTCGTACTACGATTAGAGACAACGTGAAGTTGGAACATCTCTGTTGGATTGATGAAGTCCACTATTTTGAAGATGCCATCTATAGGATAGAAGACTCTTAAGTTTAGTTTGCCTTTCTTATTTTCTTTTGTTTCAGTTGTAATTTCTTTTAGACTTATGCACTACTTTTCCGCTGTAGCTGTGGAGTGAGTTTCCGCCTCTCTCTACTTCTTTTGATATCTTCGGATATCTTGTATCATTTTCCGCACTCTAATTGTATTGATTATTCATTTCTTGATTTAAATCTTTTGTTTATAATATTTAAACCTTGATTATTTCTTGTTTATGATTATGTTATTGTATATGTGGGAGGATGATTTCCTCGATACTTGATCTTCGGGGATGTGGATCACACTCCCGGGTATCCCAGTTAGGGTACCGGCTGGGGGGATCTGACACTTTTGTTATTGAAGATAAATATATTGTTGCTATTGAATTCCAACGCTAGCTGACTTAATGTCACATCCCCCCAGCCGGTACCCTAATTGGCATACCCGGGAGTGTGATCCACAGCCCCGAAGATCAAGTATCGAGGAAATCATCCTCCCACATATACAATAACATAATCATAAACAGGAAATAATCAAGGTTTTAATATTTTAAATAAACAAAATATCCAAATCAGGAAATGAATAATCAATATAATCAGAGTGCGGAAAATGATACTAGATATGCGAAGATATCAAAATAGAGTAGAGAGAGGCGGAAACTCACTCCACAGCTACAGCGGAAAAGCAGTGCGTAAGTCTAAAAAGAATTACAACCGAGACAAAAGAAAATAAGAAAGACAAGCTAAACTTAAGAGTTTTCTATCATATAGATGACATCTTCAAAATAGTGGACTTCGTCAGTCCAACATAGATGTTCCAGCTCTACATTATGTCTAATCGTAGTACGCAATGTGATCGCTAGAGGGATCATCAGTGTAATCTTGATTGTCACCAACACCTTGCTTGTAGTACGCTTCATCAGCTTGCGCTTCATCATACTGTCCTTCATAGTAGTCAGTACCTGTAGGATAATCTAACAAAACATTGTACAAAAAGGAATGAGTTTCGAAAGAAACTCAGTAAGGCAAGTTAACTCATAACAGCATAAATAACATATATTAGAACATAACAAGATGCAATGCAGTATGAAACAGATAATGTATGTATGCATCTAAACTCTATGTATGTTGGTCTCAATTGGCAGACATGGTTTAAGTCATAGCACCGTACTTCTTTGGGTAGGTCAATCACACAACGCCTTTTGGTAGTGGGTCCGGCATCCCTCGGGACATTCCATGGCTAGGGGTTATGGCTGGGTTTTACAGGTTAAGCCACCGCTCTCTCTCATCACCATTGGTCTAAGTACTGGCGCATGTCAAGGTTAAACCTAGCCCAATGCAAGTCATCTACTCAGTTACATCAAGTTACAACTCAGTAAGAACCATGAACTCAGCTTACAACTCCTGCATGCAAACCTTCTAAGACAGGCCGAGTGGAGATCCACTATGCATCAGCTTCTTGTTGTAACTTCTGTTCAGCAAACAGAATCTTCTGAGCTTCCGAGCATTGCAGATGTCGGAAAGCCTTCTCCAACTCACGAAGCCACTTGTTAGGGAACAAGGGGACCTTGGTAACTCCAGTGAAAGTGGGTACTTGCATCTTCAGAAAACTCTCCATCAGGCGAGTATGAGGAGTTCTAGCTAAACCTCCCGCATTCAGGACTGCGGCATGAGGATTCACATTAGCACCAGCTCGGGTCTCATTATGCAGAGTCATGAAACCCACCAACATCTGGTTGAACTGAGCTGCTTGCTGCTACAACATATTGCCCATAATATTGGCAATATCACGTAAATTTCCAACATTCGGGGCACCAGGTATCTCATGGGTACCCTAATCAACATTAGGTATCTCACCACCTCCATGAGGTATTTCACCACCTCCTTGAGGTATTTCACCAGCTCCTTGACCACTGGATTCACCACGCCCACTTCTCAAAGTAACCATTCTGCAAAACCGAGAACATAAAAAATACCGAATTTCGAAGTTTCAACATAAACCACAAGTCCAAATGATTTGAAAACTTAAATCATGCTTAAATATATCCATATAGTCATCAAACAATAATTCATAAGGCAAAAATCACATTTTCCAAAAATTCAACAGCAAATGAGGTCTCTGTGACCATTGGTCGAGTGATTGGTCGACTAACCCAGTCGACCAATGAGTCGACCAATGCAGACAGAATGCGAAAATTCGCATTATAAGCCTCATTTTCACATTCCAACCTCATTCTAACTTCTTCCAAAGGTGAGAGAGCTCTACGGAAAGTCTCCAAGAGTTCTCACAAGTGTTCTTGAGGTGTTTTGGTGCTTCAACAACAACACAACAACACACAATCATCACAAACAAGGTAAATCTCTTATTCTTTCTTCCATTTTCATCTTCTCATGCTTGCATTTCAATCAAAACCATGCTTTGCTTGTATCCAATGCTGGAAATCATGCTTAGGAATGCTTAGAAACATATTCCCTAGGTTTTAAACACAATGCCATGCATAGACAACAAGTTCTAACATATTGGTGTTCATCTCGCAACGTTTTCATACCGAAATCGTTATCTTTAGAAAAATCTTGTTTTCTCTCAAACCGCTTGAAATTTTCGCACGAGATCAAATGCTACATGCTCAAGATGACATTGTAGATAGGTCCATACAATTTGATTTAACCAATTTCAACTTTTCAAAAATCCAATTTTGACCTAAATTGCAGAATCCCCAAATTTCCTTCTTGCTGAATTTTCCGCTTTAATCCAAGTTTTCGATCGATTTTCATCAAACAAACTTCATAGACATGAAATTCCAAGTATTGCGCACATGCTAGTATGTTCAAATCAAATTTCCCCCAAATTTGAAATTTTCCGAAAAATTACGAAAATACCCTTTTGGCTCAAATCTTAAGGTAGCACTAACTGGAATTGTCTCTTGTCTCTTTCACAGATACCCACTATGCAGAGGGGAGGGCGAGGACGAGGTAGAGGTCGTGGTCGCATTGTAGGTGCTCTTAGGGGGCGGAGGTCGGGTTCCTTCGAGCCTAGACGGGAGGTTAGGAGACCCGGACATGTTTGACACACCTCGGGCCGAGTTCCTGTACGAGGCCTACTTCGATTCTTGCAATATCGAGAAGGGACGTCTACTTCACTTACGCCAGCTCGGAGCCTTTAGGATTCGGCGGAGATTCGACACATTGCGGTGGACTCATCTCTTCACCGAGGATCTGCCGGTATACCCGGAACTAGTGAGGTTGTTCTTCAGCAACCTTACCTACACAGAGGAGGCTCGAGGCCAAGGACATCCACTTAGACTTGTCCTAAGGAGCAGGGTCTTCCGGACTCAGATTCGCTTCTCCACCCGGACACTGGCTGAGATCTTGCAGGTTCCTTACTATCCACAAGCAGTGTGTGTGGATACCGCAGGAGCAGATCTGGACAGCCATCTGATGCCATACGAGCTACGCGAGATATGCTCTACGCTATGGGATAGCCGTCGATGCTTCACTCCGTGGACCAGCGGACGGATGACGGACTCTGCACGGATTATCGGTCGCATAGTCGGCCGAAACATTATGCCGAAGGCTGGACATCACCATCGGGTCACAGTGATGGAGTCCTTTGTCATCTACCGCATCTACATGGGCTTCGAGATCGATCTCTCCTACATCATTCAGCAGGTCATGCTGGACTTAGTTCTGTGGCCTAGCATGCGGAACCTTTGCTATAGGAGGCTACCGACCTTGATCTTCGGGCATTTCGGGGTGAGTTTCGAGGATACACCGGTGGACACCGGTTCCACGGGGATACTCTATTGGGACTCGGACCATTTGTCGGATGAGACTGCAGCGACAGTCGGAGAGATCTCCTGGTCCGGAGGGTGAGGATGATGAGGAGTCGGAGGATGAGGATCGGGGGTCGGGAGGATGGAGGAGAGGATATCGGTCTTGATAGTGATGATCGGGCCGGAGATGATACAGATATGCACGAGGCCGAGCCGGTGCATCACGAGTTTCCTTCATCACACTTCGAGGCAGGTGGCCCTTCACATGCAGTTCCGGAGACTTCAGATCTTGGGGCACAGATGAGATCGATGACTTTCATGCTAGAGAGGATGGAGGTAAGACAGGAGCAGATGTATGAGAGGATGGAGTCACGACAGGATAGGATAGAGCATCAGGTGACTCAGCTAGCGGAGGAGTTCGGGAGCATACGAGAGATCGGAGAAGATCACCTAGATAGATCGTACCCTAGGATTTCCATTTATGCATCTCGGATGTAATCGTTGTAAAAACTTTTGAAATTAATGAAGTTCATTTTGTTTCACTTAATTATTGTATATTATGCACCTTTCTTTTCCTTGCATTAGTGACATTTGTTCAAGTATAATTATGGTATGTTATTCGGAAATGTTCTGTTATGCCTCAAAAGTTAAGTTTCTAATTCAGTGTTCTATTATTCACTTCTAAGAGTAGAAGAGTCATTTCAGATCAATGACTCAGGAATGTTCAGTTATTGTCTTTTGTGGTTAGGATCTCCTCGAACCTTGGGCTCTGATACCAATCATCACATCCTCCCAGCCGGTACCCTATCTGGCATACCCGAGAGTGTGATCCACAGCCCGAAGATCAGGTATCGAGTAATCAACCTCCCACATAAACAATAACATAATCATGAACAATCATAATAAAAGTGCGGAAGATAAACCATAGATCCAATAAGGAAAGAATGAATCATAAATGAATCAAAATACTAGATAAAATCAGAGTGTCAATAGATAAGTAAAGTGAGGCAAAAATCCCACTCTACAACCAGCGGAAAAGTAGCTTTAAAAGATAATAAACTAGACAAAATCTAATCCCAGTAGCAAGTACATTGGGTAACTAAATTGTTCTCCACTTTATAGACAACATCCTTATAAGTGTAAATCTCATAAATGGCACAAGGACGCTTCCACTCAATGGTCGGACTAAGCATCGTACGGAGCATAACCACTCGCGGGATCTTCAGTGTAATTGTGGTAACCGCAATCACCTTCCTGGAGATATGCCTCTTCGCCTTGCGCTTCTTCATAGGAACCGTCATAGTACTCAAAACCTGCAGAATAGTCTAACAAACATTGTACAATAAAGGAATGAGTTTCAAAGAAACTCAGTAAGGCAGTTAAATCCATAATATCATAAATGGCAGGATTTCAGAACAAACATAAATGCATTATGATATGAGACAAGCAATGAATGAATGAATCTAACTCTATGTATGCTGGTCTCTATTGGCAGACATGCTTTAAGTCATAGCACCGTACTTCTTTAGGAAGGTCTCAATCACTCATCATCAGTTGGTAATGGGTCCGGCATCCCTCGGGACATTCCATGGCTGGGGATTAAGTCACCACTCTCTCACATCACTATTGGTCTAAGTACCGGCGCATGTCAGGGTAAAACCTAGCCAAATGCAAGTCTTCTACTTAGTTACATCAAGTCAGATCCAGATACGTCCATTCCTCGTCCCTGAAGATCCTTTCCGGTATCCTTCACACTAGAGTCCTCATAGTCCCTGACTACGGACTCATCAACCCTATTGATCATCCACATATGGTAAACGGGAAGCTCTCACGTCCTCTCACGGGTTGGTTACCGGTCTTGAGCGCCCGTGAGCCCAAGTCTAACCTTATGCAACCCTACCAATAAATGGCCCCCACAATGTGATTCCTGTCCTCTCACGGGTTGGTTACCGGTCTTGAGCGCCCATGAATCCCCATTGCTACCACGGGTCGTTCGGTCTCAATACCCCTCCGATTAGGGTCTGACATAACGGGACATCCTAGCCAAACACTACTAGACAGTCCTAGATATGTCATCCAACAGTTTAGGAAGGTGTCCAGAGGGCATCTCCGGAAACATCCCATAATATTCCCGTAGTAGTCCAAGGACAGAAGTGTCAAAAGGACACCTCTCCTTTCCAAACCATACTTAAGCATACACATGCATCAATTCATGTCATCACATATATGGTAACTTCATATGTGGAAAGAAATCAATAATTACAATCACTTGTATATAATTGGTAAGTAAATCATACATGAATCAATTTAAGCAATGCTACTGTAATCAAGGTTATGCAACAGTAGTATATCATTGTAAGAATCCAATTTAGGAAACATATCAATGATATTCAAATATAGAAACTAGATTCATGCTATCTATGTAATTAAGGAAATAACCATCCTTACCTTTTATAATTCGCAAAGGAATCCTAAGAAATCAAGTAAGATCTTGGCAAACTTGAGAAGAAGGTCCTAAACAAGTGTATATAACATATTAGGAAAGATCCCTAACAGAAAAGATACCAAAACATCCAACACAGACCAATTCTGGAGTTGATGTACTCATTGGTCGAGTGGATTGGTCGACTGGTCCAGTCGACCAATTAGTCGACCAATGCAGACAGTAGCCTAAAAAAATAGAGTTTTAAGATATGAAATCCGAATTTGGTTGTTCAAAAGGGTACTAATCAAGGGGTAAACTACATCAGTAGTATTCTAACATATAGGGGACCTCAAAACATTAATCCAAACAAGACATCAAGATCCAAATTAGGAAACAAAAAGTTACCATAATTAGATCAACCATGGATCTTGATGAATTCGAAATAGAAATCAAAGACAAGTACAATAGGAGGATGGATCATTGCTTCAGGTAAAGGTATCATGAAAACATACTTAGATCTTCAAGGAAATAGGCTTAAAAGCATAAATCTAAATAAGGAAACAAAACCTACCATATATGTAACTACCATGATTCATGAAGAACACATAGTATGGTAGAAGAGAACAACTAGAGATTGATAGATCATGGATCATGAAAAGAAAACACAGTAACTGGCTACTAACATGATCAATATAGAAGATCCAAGGAGATCAGAATTCAAATCAGAAGTTTGACAAGATTAGATCATGGTTTGATCATGATTCCTTCAAAAGCTTGCAATGATCATGGTTAAGATCATTGTTCTAGCCTCTAATCCTTAGGATGATCATGAGAGACAAGTCCAGAGATGTTTGCAACAGAGAATGCAGCATCTCCTCTACTGTCTAAACTCAAAAAGGAAAGAAAATAAGAGATAGAGGAGAAGAAGAGAGTGTAGACATACCTTTTGATGAAAAGGAAGAGTTTCGACGAAGATCCGTCAAGAAAATCACCAAGGATGCAAGGGAGATGACTTGCAGAGGTCTTTGGTTCGTTCCAAAGAGTTTGGAGGCAGCAAATACGAAGTGGACTCGAGATTGGACTTAAATAGAGCAAGAAAAACCTAATTGCCAAAGATAGCACTCATTGGTCGAGTGGATTGGTCGACTGGTCCAGTCGACCAATCAGTCGACCAATGCTGACAGCAAATCCAAAACAGGGAATTGAAGACCCAGATCAAATCCAATCCTAAAGGGGTTTTGCACACATGTCAAGTGACTTACCTAATAGGTAGAAATGCCTTCAAACCAAAATAGAGAGCACTACAAGTCCATCAACTAATCCGATCTTCATCAAGATTCAGTTTCCATAAATAGAACTTCATCATCAACTTTCATGGATTCAAAGCCAGACACCAAGTCCACCACTGGGATGGCCCAAAGCTGACTTCTTACTTTACTTCGGGTCATCGGACCTACAAATAACAAGTTTTCCGGGTCAAGGTTAGGGCTGGGTTTTACAGGTTAAGCCACCACTCTCTCTCATCACCATTGGTCTAAGTACTGGCGCATGTCAAGGTTAAACCTAGCCCAATGCAAGTCATCTACTCAGTTACATCAAGTTAGATCTAGATACGTCCATTCCTTGTACCTGACAATCCTTTTCGGTATCTTTCACACTAGAGTCAACGTATCCTATGTGTCACATCCTCCCAGCTGGTACCCTATCTGGCATACCCGAGAGTGTGATCCACAGCCCGAAGATCAGGTATCGAGTAATCAACCTCCCACATAAACAATAACATAATCATGAACAATAATAATAAAAGTGCGGAAGATAAACCATAGATCCAATAAGGAAAGAATGAATCATATATAAATCAGAGTACTAGATATAATCGGAGGGTAAAAACAAAGATAAGTAAAGTGAGGCAAAATCCCACTCTACAACCAGCGGAAAAGTAGTTCTAAAAGAGAATAAGCAAGACAAAATCTAATCCCAAAGAGGCAAGTACAATGGGTAACTAAATTGTTCTCCACTTTATAGACAACATCCCTATAAGTATAAATCTCATAAACAGCACCAGGGCGCTTCCACTCAATGGTCGGACTAAGCATCGTACGGAGCATAACCACTCGCGGGATCTTTAGTGTAATTGTTGTAACCGCAATCACCTTCCCGGAGATATGCCTCTTCTCCTTGCGCTTCTTCATAGGGGCCGTCATAATATTCAAGACTGTAGAATAGTCTAACAAACATTGTACAATAAAGGAATGAGTTTCAAAGAAACTCAAGAAGGCGCTTAAATCCATAATAACATAAATGGCAGGATTTCGTAACAAACATAAATGCAATATGGTATGAGACAAGCAATGAATGAATGAATCTAACTCTATATATGCTGGTCTCTATTGGCAGACATGCTTTAAGTCATAGCACCGTACTTCTTTAGGAAGGTCTCAATCACTCATCATCAGTTGGTAATGGGTCCGGCATCCCTCGGGACATTCCATGGCTGGGGGTATAGGTCACCACTCTCTCACATCACCATTGGTCTAAGTACCGGCGCATGTCGGGTGTAAAGCCTAGCCAAATGCAAGTCTTCTACTTAGTTACATCAAGTCGATCCAGATACGTCCATTCCTCGTCCCTGACGATCCTTTCCGGTATCCTTCACACTAGAGTCCTCATAGTCCCTGACTACGGACTCATCAACCCTATTGATCATCCACATATGGTAAACGGGAAGCTCTCACGTCCTCTCACGGGTTGGTTACCGGTCTTGAGCGCCCGTGAGCCCAAGTCTAACCATATGCAACCCTACCAATAAATGGCCCCCACAATGTGATTCCCTGTCCTCTCACGGGTTGGTTACCGGTCTTGAGCGCCCATGAATCCCCATTGCTACCACGGGTCATTCGGTCTCAATACCCCTCCGATTAGGGTCCTGACATAAACAGACATCCTAGCCAAACACTACTAGACAATCCTAGATATGTCATCCAACAGCTTTAGGAAGGTGTCCAGAGGGCATCTCCGGAAACATCCCATAATATTCCCGTAGTAGTCCAAGGACAGAAGTGTCAAAAGGACACCTCTCCTTTCCAAACCATACTTAAGCATACACATGCATCAATTCATATCATCACATATATGGTAACTTCATATATGGAAAGAAATCAATAATTACAATCACTTTGTATATAATTGGTAAGTAAATCATACATGAATCAATTCAATCATGAATAAGTAATGCTACTGTAATCAAGGTTATGCAACAGTAGTATATCATTGTAAGAATCTAATTAAGGAAACAAATCAATGATATTCAAATATAGAAACTAGATTCATGCTATCTATGTAGTTAAAGAAGTAACCATCCTTACCTTTTATAACTCGCAAAGGAATCCTAAGAAATCAAGTAAGATCTTGGCAAACTTGAGAAGAAGGTCCTAAACAAGTGTATACAACATATTAGGAAAGATCCCTAACAGAAAAGATACCAAAACATCCAACACAGAGCCAATTCTGGAGTTGCCGTACTCATTGGTCGAGTGGATTGGTCGATCGGTCCAATCGACCAATCAACGACCAATGCAGACATAAAGAGCCTAAAAAAAACAGAGTTTTAAGATATAAAATCCGAATTTGGTGGTTCAAAAGGGTACTAATCAAGGGGTAAACTACATCAGTAGTATCCTAACATATAGGGGACCTCAAAACACTAATCCAATCAAGCCATCAAGATCCAAATTAGGAAACAAAAAGTTACCATAATTAGATCAACCATGGATCTTGAAGAATTCAAGATAGAAATCAAAGACAAGAACAATAGGAGAATGGATCATTGCTTCAGGTAAAGGTATCATGAAAAGCATACTTAGATCTTCAAGGAAATAGGCTTAAAAGCATAAATCTAAATAAGGAAACAAAACCTACCATATATGTAACTATCATGATTCATGAAGAAAACATGGTATGGTAGAAGAGAAACAACTAGAGATTGATAGATCATGGATCATGAAAAGAAAACACAGCAATTGACTACTAACATGATCAATATAGAAGATCCAAGGAGATCGGAATTCAAATCAGAAGTTAAACAAAGACTAGATCATGGTTTGATCATGATTCCTTCAAAAGCTTGCAATGATCATGGTTAAGATCATTGTTTTAGCCATTAATCCTTAGGATGATCATGAGAGACAAGTCCAGAGATGTTTGCAACAGAGAATGCAGCATCTCCTCTACTGCCTCAACTCAAAAAGGAAAGAAAAACAGAGATGGAGGAGAAGAAGAGAGTGTAGACATACCTTTGATGCAAAAGGAAGAGTTTTGACGAAGATCCGTCAAGAAAATCACCAAGGATGCAAGGGAGATGACTTGCAGAGGTCTTTGGTCTGCTCCAAAGAGTTTGGAGGCAGCAAATACGAAGTAGACTCGAGATTGGACTTAAATAGAGCAAGCAAGACCTAATTGCCAAAGACAGCACCCATTGGTCGAGTGGATTGGTCGACTGGTCCAGTCGACCAATCAGTCGACCAATGCAGACAAAGAATTCCAAAACAGGAATTGAAGACCCAGATCAAATCCAATCCTAAAGGGGTTTTGCACACATAACAAGTGACTTACCTAATAGGTAGAAATGCCTTCAAACCAAGATAGAGAGCACTCCAAGTCCATCAACTAATCCGATCTTCATCAAGATTCAGTTTCCATAAATAGAACTTCATCATCAACTCTCATGGATTCAAAGCCGACACCAAGTCCTCCACCGGGATGGCCCAAAGCTGACTTCTTACTTTACTTCGGGTCACCGGACCTACAAATAACAAGGTTTCCGGGTCAAGGTTAGGGCTGGGTTTTACATTCTCCCCCCTTAAAGAAATTTCGTGTCCTCGAAATTGAAAGCGCACTCGTGCTTCCAAAGAGGTAAGGAAACTTCTCCTTCATGTCTTCTTCCTTCTCCCAAGAAGCTTCTTCAGGGGTATGGTTCTTCCACCGAATCTTCACCAAAGGGATGGTGCGATTCCGCAGCTGCTTGTCCTTCCTATCCAAGATTTCGGCCGGTTCTTCATCGTAGGTCAAATCAGCACTAAGTCCTTCAGTGTGCTTGCTGCAAAATGTGTTCCGGATTCTCTATGTATTTTCGGAGCATCGAAATATGAAACACATTGTGAACACCAGCAAGAGGCGGAGGTAATGCTAATCGATACGCAACAGGTCCAACCTTTTCCAAAATCTCGAAAGGTCCAATGAAACGAGGGCTAAGCTTTCCCTTAACATTGAATCTCATCACACCCTTCATTGGTGAAACCTTCGTAAAGACTTTCTCTCCAACTTGAAATTCCAAATCGGTCCTTCTCTTATCAAGATAAGATTTCTGTCTTGACTCGGGCAGACTTAATCCTTTCTCTTATCATATCTACCATAGCACTCGTAGCTTCAATCATTTCAGACCTAAGACTTTTCTTTCACCTGGTGCCTCACCAAGACAAAGGTGTCCTACAAGTACCGCCATACAAAGCCTTGAATGGAGCCATGCCTATTGTTGCTTGATAACCGTTGTTATAGGCAAACTCAACCAAAGCTAGGTGTTCATCCCAATTACCACCCATATCCACCACACAAGATCCGAGCATGTCTTCCAATGTCCGAATTGTCCGCTCGCATTGTCCATCGACCGTGGATGATGAGCTGTACTCAAGTTCAATTGGGTTCCCAAGGCCTTTCGCAAACTATTCCAAAACCTTGAGGTGAACCTAGGATCACGATCCGAAACAATACTCAATGGCACACCATGCAGACGAACCACATTATCCACGTAAAGCCTTGCTAGCTTATCCAGAGTATGAGTGATCTTCATAGGAATGAAGTGGGCTGATTTGGTCAACCTATCAACAATCACCCACACAAAGTTGTCATTGCCTTTACTTGTCCGAGGCAAGCTAGTCACAAAGTCCATAGAGATATCCTCCCACTTCCAACTAGGAATAGGAAGAGGTTGAAGTAATCCAGATGGGGGTTGTCGAACGGCTTTCACACGTTGGCAAGTCTCACACTTGGCAACAAAATCATCAACATCAGCCTTCAGACCAATCCACCAAAAATGTTCCTTCAAGTCCTTGTACATCTTGGTGCTTCCCGGTGTATAGTAAAGACCGACCGGTGTGCTTCCTTCAATATTTCTTTCTTAACTTCTTCGTTTTATGTGCACGCACGCCTTCCTCTAAACAATAAAGCACCATCCATGGATATACCAAAGTCGGGGTCCGACTCAGATTCGAAGAAATCTTCTCAACTTTGATCAAAAGCTCTTGATCGGAACTCGCAGAGCAACAATCTTATCTCTAAGACCAGATCTTGCCGTCATGGCAGTAAAGAATAAAATCAGAATTCTCGTGGACAATTTCCAAATCAAAACTCTCAATAGAAGACCACAATGGTAAACTCAAAGCATTCAAATCCAAAGTCTTCTTCTGGTTCTTCCTACTAAGAGCATCAAGCAACAACGTTTGCTTTCCCAGGGTGATACCGAATATCACAATCATAATCGGAGACTAGTTCCAACCATCTCCTTTGTCTCATGTTCAACTCCTTTTGGGTGAAGAAGTATTTCAAACTCTTATGATCCGTGAAAATGGCAATCTTCTCACCGTAGAGGTAATGTCTCCAAATCTTCAAAGCAAAGACAACAGCGGCAAGTTCTAGATCGTGAGTGGGGTAATTCCGCTCATAATCTTTCAATTGCCGAGAAGCATAGGCTACGACCTTGCCATGTTGCATCAAGACGCAACCCAATCCAATCTTTGACGCATCGGTATAAACCGTCATACCACCGGAACTATCGTATAGTCAAAACCGGGGCACTTGTCAATCTATCTTTCAACTCTTGGAAATTCTTCTCACAAAGCGCCGCACCAAACAAACTTTTCTTCTTTCCCCGGTCAACTTAGTCATAGGAGCAGCCAACCGAGAAAAATTCTCAATAAACCTTCCGTAGTAACCCGCCAATCCAAGAAAACTTCTTATTTCCGTTACCGACTTCGGTCTTTCCCAATCAGCCACAGCTTGAACCTTTTCAGATCGACACGAATACCTTCGGCTGAAACCACATGACCAAGGAATACTACTCTCTTAAGCCGTAAATCACACTTGCTAAACTTAGCGAACAACTTCTTTTCTCGCAACCTTTGCAAAGTGAAACTTAGATGACTCGCATGCTCTTCTTCGCTCTTCGAATAGATCAAGATGTCATCAATGAAAACAATCACAAACTTATCAAGCACATCGTGAAATACTCGGTTCATGAGGTCCATGAACACCGCAGAGCATTGGTCAATCCGAAGGGCATGACTCTAAACTCGTAGTGACCATACCGCGTTCTGGAAAGCCGTCTTGAAGATATCACTAGACTTCACTTTCAATTGGTGATATCCGGATCTTAAGTCAATCTTTGAGAACACAATCGCACCCTTCAACCGATCGAAGAGATCATCAATTCTGGGCAGCGGGTATCTATTCTTGATAGTCAGCTTATTCAACTCACGGTAGTCGATGCACAAGCGCATACTACCGCTCTTTCTTCTTGACAAACAAGACCGGAGCTCCCCAAGGTGACACACTAGGCTGTACGAAACCTCTATCAATGAGCTCATTCAACTGATTTTGCAACTCTTTCAACTCAGTAGGAGCCATCCTATACGGAGCTTTAGATACCGGAGCGGCACCAGGGACGAGATCAATAGAAAACTCGACATCCCTGTCTGGAGGCACTCCCGATAGATCATCGTGGAAGACATCAACAAAGTCACAGCACAACCCCGACTTCATCGACTCTTTTCTCCACTTTACCCTTGCCTTCAGATGAAGCATCATCCACTAGGGCATAGACTTGCATCAGTGCATGACAAGACCTTCTTACAAACCCTTCTCTTTTCCCCCGAAATTCTAAGACCGGACTTCCACAAATATGGAACTGAATCTTCTTTGAGGAACAAAGGAACACAGCTTTGTGGGCTGTTAACCAATCAATTCCCAAAATAACATCGAAGTCCTTCATATCAAGAATTACAAAATTGGCTTCCAAGTTCTTCTCACCAATCAACACAGACATTTAGATAACCCCTTATCTAGTTTCACAACAGACCAAGTAGGTGTACTAATCAATAAACAACTAGACAACTTCTCGTGGATTAGGTTAGTCTTCTTGATGAATGCAGATGACATGAACGAATGAGATGCACCCGTATCAAATAAGACAAATGCAGAAATAGAAGCAACTAACAATGTACCCGTAATCACTTCATGGCTTGGATCCCGCTCAAAGACCGGAAATACCGAAAACTCTACCAGAGGGAGGAGCAGGAGCACTCTTCACCACCGGAGCAAGCTGTCGGATGTGCCGCTTCGGACAGCACGAGCGAAATGACCAGCTTGCTTGCAGTAGAAGCAAACAGGATTGCCGGGTCCAACAGGGGTGGCTGCAACAGAGGGCTTCGAACAAAAGGCCTAGCACTTGCACTTGCCGGTGGTCGGTTTCCGCCATACCGTCTAAACCGGCCGGGCTGCTGAAAACCCGAGTTCCGACCTACACTCTTAGGCTGAAAGGTAGGAGTGGGGTAGGGTGTAGGTCTCACAAAACGCCGATCATTACGATCCACCAAACCAGGGTTCCTTGGCTGCTGTGGCTTTTGCACACGTGCACTTTCCTTCTCTCGTTTCTTCCAATTTCTTCGAGTTCTCGCACCACTTGAGCATAGCTCACTATAGGCCGGACCGTGAGGTAAGCTTTAATGGCAGTGGCGCAGTCCTTTGAAGAACTTCTTCGCTTTGGCGAGGTCAACCTTCGCAGAATCTGGAGCAAAGAAATGAAGCTCCTCGAACTTCGTTGGTACTCCAACACAGACAGAGATCCTTGTGTAAGAACCATGAACTCAGCTTCCTTCGCATCTTTCACCGCCTCGGGAAAGTAATTCATACAAAAAGCCTCTTTGAACAACTCCCAAGTTACAACTCCCGCATGCAAACCTTCCAAAACAAAGCCGAGTGGAGATCCACCATGCATCAGCCTTCTTGTTGCAACTTCTGCTCAAAGAACAGAATCTTCTCGAGCTTCCGAGCATTGCAGATGCTCGGAAAGCCTTCTCCAACTCACGAAGCCACTTGTTAGGAAACAAGGGGTCCTTGGTAACTCCAAGTGAAAGTGGGTACTTGCATCTTCGTAAAACTCTCCATCAAAGTAGTATGAGGAGTTCCAGCTAAACCTCCCGCATTCAGGATCGCGGCATGAGGATTCACATTAGCACCAGCTCGAGTCTCATTATGCAGAGTCATGAAACCCACCAACATCCGGTTGAACCGAGCCGCTTGTCGCCGCATCATATTGCCCATAATATTGGCAATATCTCGGAAACTTCCAACATTCGGGGCACCGGGTATCTCATGGGTACCCCGATCAACATTAGGTATCTCACCACCTCCATGAGGTATTTCACCACCTCCTTGAGGTATTTCACCACCTCCTTGACCACCGGATTCACCACGCCCACTTCTCGTAGTAACCATTCTCGCAAAACCGAGAACATCAAAATACCGAATTTCAAGTTTCAACATAAACCACAAGTCCAAATGATTTGAAAACTTAAATCATGCTCAAATATATCCATATAGTCATCAAACAATAATCCATAAGGCAAAAATCACATTTTCCAAAAATTCAACAGCAAAAGAGGTCTCGTGACCATTGGTCGAGTGATTGGTCGATCGACCCAGCCGACCAATGAGTCGACCAATGCGTGCATGTAAAAAATTCGCATTATAAGCCTCATTTCCACATTCCAACTTCATTCTATCTTCTTCCAAAGGTGAGAGAGCTCTAGGGAAAGTCTCCAAAGGTTCTCACAAGTGTTCTTGAGGTGTTTTGGTGCTTCAACAACAACACAACAACACACAATCATCACAAACAAGGTAAATCTCTCATTCTTTCTTCCATTTTCATCTTCTCATGCTTGCATTTCAATCAAAACCATGCTTTGCTTGTATCCAATGCTAGAAATCATGCTTAGGAATGCTTAGAAACATATTCCCTAGGTTTTAAACACAATGCCATGCATAGACAACAAGTTCTAACATATTGGTGTTCATCTCGCAACGTTTTCATACCGAAATCGTTATCTTTAGAAAAATTTCGTTTTCTCTCAAACCGCTTGAAATTTTCGCACGAGATCAAATGCTACATGCTCAAGATGATATTGTAGATAGGTCCATAAAATTTGATTAAACCAATTTCAACTTTTCAAAAATCCAATTTTGACCTAAATTGCAAAATCCCCAAATTTCCTTCTTGCTGAATTTTTCGCTTTAATCCAAGTTTTCGATCGATTTTCTTCAAACAAACTTCATAGACATGAAATTCCAAGTATTGCGCACATGCTAGTATGTTCAAATCAAATTTCCCCCAAATTTGAAATTTTCCGAAAAATTACGAAAATACCCTTTTGGCTCAAATCTTAAGGTAGCACTAATTGGAATTGTCTCTTGTCTCTTTCACAGATACACACTATGCAGAGGGGAGGGCGAGGACGAGGTAGAGGTCGTGGTCGCATTGTAGGGGCACTTAGGGGCAGAGGTCAGGTTCCTTCAGAGCCTAGACAGGAGGTTAGGAGACCAGACATGTTCGACACACCTCAGGCCGAGTTCTTGTACGAGGCCTACTTCAGCCATCGCAATATCGAGATGGGACGTCTACTTCACCTACGCCAGCTCGTAGTCTTTAGGATTCGGCAGAGATTCGACACGTTGTGCTGGACTCATCTCTTCACCGAGGATCCGCCGGTATACCCGGAGCTAGTGAGGTTGTTCTTCAAAGCAACCTTACCTACACAGAGGAGGCTCGAGGTCAAGGACATCCACTTAGACTTGTCCTAAGGAGCAGGGTCTTCCGGACTCGCATTCGCTTTTCCACCCGAGCACCGGCCGAGATCTTGCAGGTTCCTTACTATCCACAAGCAGTGTGTGTGGATACCCGCAGGAGCAGATCCGGACAGCCATCCGATGCCGTACGAGCTTCGCGAGATATGCTCTACGCTATGGGATAGTCGTCGATGCTTCACTCCGTGGACCAGCGGACGGATGACGGATTCTGCACGGATTATCGGTCGCATAGTCGGCCGAAACATTATGCCGAAGGCCGGACATCACCATCGGGTCACAGTGATGGAGGCCTTAGTCATCTACCGCATCTACATGGGCTTCGAGATCGATCTCTCCTACATCATTCAGCAGGTCATGCTGGACTTGGTTCTCGCGGCCTAGCATGCGGAACCTTTGCTATGGGAGGCTACCGACCTTGATCTTCAGTGCATTTCGGGGTGAGTTTCGAGGATACACCAGTGGACACCGGTTCACAGTGGATACTCTATCGGGACTCGGACCATTCGTCGATGAGACCGCAGCAGCTCGAGAGATCTCCCGGTCCGGAGGGTGAGGATGATGAGGAGTCGAGGATGAGGATCAGGAGTCGAGGATGGAGGAGAGGATATCGGTCCCGATAGTGATGATCAGGCCGGAGATGATGCAGATATGCACGAGGCCGAGCCGGTGCATCACGAGTTTCCTTCATCACACTTCGAGGCAGGTGGCCCTTCACATGCAGCTCCAGAGACTTCGGATCTTGGGGCACAGATGAGATCGATGACTTCCATGCTAGAGAGGATGGAGGTCGACAGAGCAGATGTACGAGAGGATGGAGTCACGACAGATAGGATAGAGCATCAGGTGACTCAGCTAGCGGAGGAGTTCAGAGCATACAGAGATCGAGAAGATCACCTAGATAGAGATCGTACCCTAGGATTTTCATTTATGCATTTCGGATGTAATCGTTGTAAAAGCTTTTGAAATTAATGAAGTTCATTTTGTTTCACTTAATTATTGTATATTATGCACCTTTCTTTTCTTTGCATTAGTGACATTTGTTTAAGTATAATTATGGTATGTTATTCGGAAATGTTCTCGTTATGCTTCATAGGTTAAGTTTCTAATCCAAGTGTTCTATTATTCACTTCTAAGAGTAGAAGAGTCATTTCAGATCAATGACTCAGAATGTTCAGTTATTGTCTTTTGTGGTTAGGATTTCCTCGAACCTTGGGCTCGATACCAATCTGTCACATCCTCCCAGCCGGTACCCTATCCGGCATACCCGAGAGTGTGATCCACAGCCCAAGATCAGGTATCGAGTAATCAACCTCCCACATAAACAATAACATAATCATGAACAATAATAATAAAAGTGCGGAAGATAAACCATAGATCCAAATAAGGAAAGAATGAATCATATATAAATCGTAGTACTAGATATAATCGTAGTGTCAAAACAGATAAGTAAAGTGAGGCAAAATCCCACTCTACAACCAGCGGAAAAGTAGTTCTAAAAGAGAATAAGCAAGACAAAATCTAATCCCAAAGTAGCAAGTACAATGGGTAACTAAATTGTTCTCCACTTTATAGACAACATCCCTATAAGTATAAATCTCATAAACGGCACAAGGGCGCTTCCACTCAATGGTCGGACTAAGCATCGTACGGAGCATAACCACTGCGGGATCTTCAAAGTGTAATTGTTGTAACCGCAATCACCTTCCTGGAGATATGCCTCTTCTCCTTGCGCTTCTTCATAGGGGCCGTCATAATATTCAAGCACTGCAGAATAGTCTAACAAACATTGTACAATAAAGGAATGAGTTTCAAAGAAACTCAAGAAGGCGATTAAATCCATAATAACATAAATGGCAGGATTTCGTAACAAACATAAATGCAATATGGTATGAGACAAGCAATGAATGAATGAATCTAACTCTATATATGCTGGTCTCTATTGGCAGACATGCTTTAAGTCATAGCACCGTACTTCTTTAGGAAGGTCTCAATCACTCATCATCAGTTGGTAATGGGTCCGGCATCCCTCGGGACATTCCATGGCTGGGGGTATAGGTCACCACTCTCTCACATCACCATTGGTCTAAGTACCGGCGCATGTCGGGTAAAGCCTAGCCAAATGCAAGTCTTCTACTTAGTTACATCAAGTCGATCCAGATACGTCCATTCCTCGTCCCTGACGATCCTTTCCGGTATCCTTCACACTAGAGTCCTCATAGTCCCTGACTACGGACTCATCAACCCTATTGATCATCCACATATGGTAAACGGGAAGCTCTCACGTCCTCTCACGGGTTGGTTACCGGTCTTGAGCGCCCGTGAGCCCAAGTCTAACCATATGCAACCCTACCAATAAATGGCCCCCACAATGTGATTCCCTGTCCTCTCACGGGTTGGTTACCGGTCTTGAGCGCCCATGAATCCCCATTGCTACCACGGGTCGTTCGGTCTCAATACCCCTCCGATTAGGGTCTCCGACATAACAGGACATCCTAGCCAAACACTACTAGACAATCCTAGATATGTCATCCAACAGCTTTAGGAAGGTGTCCAGAGGGCATCTCCGGAAACATCCCATAATATTCCCGTAGTAGTCCAAGGACAGAAGTGTCAAAAGGACACCTCTCCTTTCCAAACCATACTTAAGCATACACATGCATCAATTCATATCATCACATATATGGTAACTTCATATATGGAAAGAAATCAATAATTACAATCAACTTGTATATAATTGGTAAGTAAATCATACATGAGTCAATTCAATCATGAAATAAGTAATGCTACTGTAATCAAGGTTATGCAACAGTAGTATATCATTGTAAGAATCTAATTAAGGAAACAAATCAATGATATTCAAATATAGAAACTAGATTCATGCTATCTATGTTGTTAAGGAAATAACCATCCTTACCTTTTATAACTCGCAAAGGAATCCTAAGAAATCAAGTAAGATCTTGGCAAACTTGAGAAGAAGGTCCTAAACAAGTGTATACAACATATTAGGAAAGATCCCTAACAGAAAAGATACCAAAACATCCAACACGGACCAATTCTGGAGTTGCTTGTACTCATTGGTCGAGTGGATTGGTCGACTGGTCCAATCGACCAATCAATCGACCAATGCAGATAAAGAGCCTAAAAAAAACAGAGTTTTAAGATATAAAATCCGAATTTGGTGGTTCAAAAGGGTACTAATCAAGGGGTAAACTACATCAGTAGTATCCTAACATATAGGGGACCTCAAAACACTAATCGAATCAAGCCATCAAGATCCAAATTAGGAAACAAAAAGTTACCATAATTAGATCAACCATGGATCTTGAAGAATTCAAGATAGAAATCAAAGACAAGAACAATAGGAGAATGGATCATTGCTTCAGGTAAAGGTATCATGAAAAGCATACTTAGATCTTCAAGGAAATAGGCTTAAAAGCATAAATCTAAATAAGGAAACAAAACCTACCATATATGTAACTATCATGATTCATGAAGAAAACATGGTATGGTAGAAGAGAAACAACTAGAGATTGATAGATCATGGATCATGAAAAGAAAACACAGCAATTGACTACTAACATGATCAATATAGAAGATCCAAGGAGATCGGAATTCAAATTAGAAGTTAAACAAAGACTAGATCATGGTTTGATCATGATTCCTTCAAAAGCTTGCAATGATCATGGTTAAGATCATTGTTTTAGCCATTAATCCTTAGGATGATCATGAGAGACAAGTCCAGAGATGTTTGCAACAGAGAATGCAGCATCTCCTCTACTGTCTCAACTCAAAAAGGAAAGAAAAACAGAGATGGAGGAGAAGAAGAGAGTGTAGACATACCTTTGATGCAAAAGGAAGAGTTTTGACGAAGATCCGTCAAGAAAATCACCAAGGATGCAAGGGAGATGACTTGCAGAGGTCTTTGGTCTGCTCCAAAGAGTTTGGAGGCAGCAAATACGAAGTAGACTCGAGATTGGACTTATATAGAGCAAGCAAGACCTAATTGCCAAAGACAGCACCCATTGGTCGAGTGGATTGGTCGACTGGTCCAGTCGACCAATCATCGACCAATGCACAAAGAATTCCAAAACAGGGAATTGAAGGCCCAGATCAAATCCAATCCTAAAGGGGTTTTGCACACATAACAAGTGACTTACCTAATAGGTAGAAATGCCTTCAAACCAAGATAGAGAGCCCTCCAATTCCATCAACTAATCCGATCTTCATCAAGATTCAGTTTCCATAAATAGAACTTCATCATCAACTCTCATGGATTCAAAGCCAGACACCAAGTCCTCCACTGGGATGGCCCAAAGCTGACTTCTTACTTTACTTCGGGTCACTGGACCTACAAATAACAAGGTTTCCGGGTCAAGGTTAGGGCTGGGTTTTACACTATGGCTACAACCAACTCAGACTACGGACTCATCAACCCTATTGGTTATCCCCATATGGTAATGGGAAGCTCTGATGTCCTCTCACGGGTTGGTTACCGGTCTTGAGCGCCCATGAGCCCAAGTCTAGCCATATGCAACCCTCCAATAAATGGCCCCCACAATATGATTCCCGTCCTCTCACGGGTTGGTTACCGTTCTTGAGCGCCCGTGAATCACATTGCTGCCACGGGTCGTTCGGTCTCAATTCCCTTCCGAATCGGGTCTGATATAACGGGGACATCCTAGCCAAACACTGCTAGACAATCCTAGGTATGACACCAAATGATTCGGGAAAGCGTCAATGGGCATCATCGGAGAACATCCCATACTATTCCCTCCGATGTCCAAGGACAGAAGTGTCAAAAGGACACTCCCCAATCCCAAACCATACCTAATCAAACACATTCTCAGATCAGTCATGTCATATCCAATCAACAATTCATCATATAAAAGAGAATATAAAAGCATAATTTAATCATTAAACAATATAGTAATAGCAATTCATATAAGCTTAAATAATGAAAAAGAAAACATAAGTGAAGTGCTATTGTACTTACAATAGTACATCAGAAGTATAAAATATAAGAACAGTAAGTAAACTTAGAGTTTCTTAAGGTAGAAACCAGAGAGTATGCGATCTATGTTATTATGAAATAACTGTCCTTACCTTGATTATCGCTGAAGATAATCCAAAGATCAAAGAGAGTAACTCCAAACTTAGCAAATAAACTCCTAACAATCATAGATACAACATTAGGAAAGATACCTAAAAGATCAGAGAGCAAACGAATCAAACAGAGCGAAAAATGAAGCTACTGACATCATTGGTCAAGTGCTTGGTCTACTAACCCAGTTGACCAAGCAGTCGACCAATTGAGTCAGTACGGAATTGCAGAATTTAGATTGGTCATAACTTCTTCGTTTGAAGTCGGATTGATCCGAAATTTGAAGGGGAACTTCCTAGAATGTATTAGAACTATATGGGAAGGTAAAATATCAAGTCAAGGTCAAGAGATGGGTTCTTGATTGGACCCAAGAAACTAGGGTTTCAACCTTATGGCTCTCATGAAAAGACTATGATCACAGGATGAAAGGGAATAAATTGCTTGGCCAAAAATAACAAGAACATCATTGGAAAAGAGTTTAGATTAACATAAATATTGCCCACGAGGTTTCTCTCGCATGGGAGGTTACCAAAGGTTTCCAGAAAGAGCATACAAGGGTAAGGGTTTCAAGAAAATATTCGGCTAGGGTTAAGATCATGACGATGATCATAGATCTCAAAGAATAGAATGAGATCATGGAATAGATGGTTGCAAGATTGTAGCATCTTCTTCCTGATCTCAATCAAGAACAAGATCGAAGAAAAAATAATTAAAAATTCAGAAGAAATACTAACCTTGAATTGTCAGATCAGAGATGAGAGGCTTCAGATCTGCAGAGGAGTCTTTGAAATCACTAGAAAGAGTTTTAGAAAAGTCTTCTCACGTTCACAAAGTGTTTAGGAGGCAGCCGTAGCTAAGAAACACGAAGTAGGGTTTAAATATAAGTGAAAAACCCTAAAATTGGATTTTCTCGGATTTAACACACAGTTGGTCGAGTGCTTGGTCGACTGGCCCAGTCGACCAATCAATCGACCAAGGCAGACAGTAAGGTTCAAACAGGGAATTGGAGGATCAAATGGGCTCTAAACCTCATGGGCTTTTGCACACACAACAAGTGACATATCTAGTGTGTAGAAATGCCATCAAACCAAGTCAGATAATACTCCAAGTCCTTCAACTAATCTCATCTTCAGACAGGTGCAGCTTCCTTTCCAGATCTGCACAGACTTCCAAGATTTGAACTCCACCATCAATATCCATAGGTTCAGAGTCAAACACCATGTCTTCTACTGAGATGGCCCACAGCTGGCTTCTTCCTTTACTCCGGGTCTTCGGACCTACAAACAACCGGGTTTCCAGGTCAAGGTCAGGGTTAGGTTAGGGCTGGGTTTCACACTTAAAGAGTAATATTGCTTGATATTCCACATCCAATTCAAATAATCCTGATCATGCATCAAATGTAAAAAGAATTTCATGGATTTCGAACAGTAAGCTTGCGGTATTTGCTTATTTGAGGAAGGCAAGGCCGTGAAAGCTCATCGCTGTGAGATCATTACTGCTGGGCTTGTTAAGGAGGTCGCTTTGTTGTTTCTGTCGTAGAGATATACGAAATACCTCGACATGTTGTATCAGCTTTGTTGAAATCGACTATTTGCTTGAAGAATCTCTTCAAGAGAAGCCATGTTCAAAGTTGTGCCCGTGTAATCGCTGTAACAATAGGAACTTTTATGTGGTGGCTGCCAAAAGTGTTGCAATAAGAGGAGCTTTTATGGCTGCTACCAAAAGTGTCACACCCCACCCGTCGGTCTCAGTTACCCGCCCGACAACCCGTGGGTGCGATCCGTCACAAGATCCAAGGTTTTAGTCAATCAACAATATTTAAGACAAATACAGATAATCATGAGCAAAGAATATTCAATAACTGAATTAAATGAATTACAAGAGCCCAAAATGCTCCAATATCAAAGGAAAGAAATAAAGAATAAAGGATAAAACAAAAATGAGGGCAACGGAATAATTCAAAAGTATTTATATCAGTTTCTTTCCAGTTTGTTTCTCTAAGTCAATGAACTTAGACTCCAGTTTAATAAGGTGAGGGGTTCTCCAATTCTTCTCCAGTCTCGGTCTGGAACCGCCCGACCACCTTTCGCCTCTGACCATCAACCGGTGCGATAAGCGCACTCCATGCACCCGCAGAAACTCCCGCACATGCTATTTCCATCTCCCACTGGCGGTGCCACATCTTCTTCAAACGGGATGGTTCCTTCATAGGGAACCAGCCCATCTTCAGATACAAATCCTTCTTCTGTATAGGCTAAAAACATACAAAGAATAAAGGAATGAGTTCTAAAGAACTCAGTAAGAAACAATCATATATCTCATCCATCATCCAACAATGCCATGATACAACAGTAATATGAATGAATGCAAAACATGAATGATGCTATGATTTCTGACTATGCAAGTCTCTAATAGTTGACATGCTTTAAGATAAACACCAGCCCTCCTCTAGGTAAGTCTCATCACTCTGATCCGGCAAGGACTGGTTACCTCTGTAGGGATCCGGGGAAAAAGGGAAAGTCCACACTGGCTCACAAACCATGGTTAGGGGTTAAGTCCACACTCTCTCACCACGACCATTGGTAATGAGTACTTGGCGCATGTCGGGGTTTCTAATCCAATGCAAGGTCATAATGGTTACATGTCTACATGAAGTCCAGATACATCCCCTATGGCACCAACCAACTCGGTTCAGTATCCTTCGCAACCTAGGAGTAAGAATCCTCACGGACTGGCTACCTCTGTTGGACTCTACTCCTTAACCCTATGGTCATCCACATATTATTGGGGCGGATGCTCTCATGATTCCTCAGGACACCCGGTCCAGTCCTTGGACATCCATGAGCCCAACCCTAACATATGCAACCCTACCATTTATATGACTAACGGTGGACCACCAAGTCACATCACTTGTCATCACAGGTTACTCGGTTTCAATTCTCCTACCGAAAGGGTAGTAGCATGTGGGGTACCTAGCCATGCAATCTAGACTCATCCTAACAATGTCATCAATTAATCATGATAGTGATGAAGGTATCAGCGAGCATGTGTCCCATTCCACTGACCTTCGATATCATCGGCCAAGATATCCCAAA